>NC_084889.1:15860760-16160760 GCF_958979055.1 Alnus glutinosa
TTTTAATACTTTCAATTTTTTCTATGAGTTTATGATTTGATTGCAAACAGTATTGAAAGAATATGTTGTTGAATGATGCATGAACACGAAAGTATGAACACAAAGATTGTGCTGCATGAAGCATGATGCATAAACATAAAGTGAAACAAATATGAACGCTATTAGGGCAAGGTTGATGGTTCTACAGTTGTGATACAGGTCACTCCAACGATTGTACGAGCAAGTCCCTCACGAGTAAGTTACAAATGAAACGAAAACCAACTAGCCAATTGTTCCTAAGTATGTTACGCTTGACAAGGTAAATATTATGAAATGAAAACCTACTAGGCAAAGGTTCCTAGGTATGTTACGCCTGATAATGTAAATGTTATGAGAAGAAAACCATCTGGTAAAGGTTCCCAAGTATGTTACGCAAATGAACGAACATCTCTAGGCAAAGGGTCCCAACACATGTTTCACACGATGATATTGTACGTCATGTTTTATTATGGATTTCTTGCTAGATGTATCAATATGTATATGCAATTGAACGAGATTGTGCATATGTATACTGTTATAGCTGGATTGCATATGATGCTTTAATGATGTTTCTTGTTTAGATACGCTCATATGTTTTGTAGAATACATGTATATTCCTGTAGCTGAGTCATTATGTTTGATGATATGTCTTGTCTAGATACGCCTATATGAATGTGTTCTGTTGATTTCTTCTACAGGCACTTCCTCATCACAACTTGCATCCAAGGAGTCATCATCCACCACCACATTCATGGATTCCATCACTGCTCTAGTCCTCTTTTTGGAGACCCTGTATGCTTGACCTGATGAAGAATACCCTAGAAAAATTCATTCATCACTCTTGTAAAATTTAATACGAATCTCCCTATCTCTCTGTTGGTTTTTATTTATTGGCTACATTCTATCGACAAAAATGCTTCCATATTAAGGACTCTGTATTTCCAAGGCTGTCAGGAATTATATTGCAAAAATATTTATCAAGGAAAGGGTTGAACAAGGTAAGATGTGCAATGTTTTTCTAAAAGAAGAAAAGAATCTGGTGAAGGAAATATTCAGAAGACTTTAAAGAATCAGAAAAGTCAGTTTCCTTGCAGAGCGTCCGGACGGACAAGATCAGTGTCCGGACGGAAGCCACATAATGTATCTGTTAGTTTTTGATTGGTTGTATTATGTTGGACAAAATCACTTCTATGTAATGTTGCTTTTTAATTAGGGATGCTGTTGTTATTCAGAGTCTACACTTTAGTTTTATGCTTCAAGAAGATTTTGTGCGGAATTCAAGACAGTGAAGTTAGATCCCTTGCATCAGTCTGGATGACGTGGTTATTCTGTTTGGACACTCATCAGTCAAGCACCACCCGTTTGGACGACGTGGTTATTCTGTTCGAACTCCCATCAGTGTCTAGAAGCTTCAAACTGTTCAAGATTGCATTTGTTCGGACATCTCAATAACACATCCGGACGCCATTCAGTGTTCGACAAGTAAAAGGATTTCCTTCACAGACACAGATATGGGAAGACAGCTGCAACCGTCCGGACGACAGGTGTACACTGTCCGGACGCTATCCTTAATAAGGCAAGACATGGAGAAGAATTGCAACCGTCCGGACGTCAAGGCAACACCGTCTGGATGCCAGTCCTTATTATGGAAATTGCGTACAGCTGAAGTGCAACCGTCCAGACGCTAGGGCAACAATGTTGAGACGCGGCCCTATTCAGGAAAGAATATCAGCGCTTTTGGAAAGCCGGTTGCACAGGTGTCCGTCCTGACACTCAGTTACCGTCTTGACGTTGCTTAGAGAAAATCATTCCAGACTCAATTTAGGTCTTTTGTAGCCTATATATAGAGGCCTTTAGGCATGTAATTTGTAAGAAATCGGCATTGAATTCCTTAGAGCTTAGAGAGCATAATTTAGGAGTTATTGTGCTGATCAGTTTGCTCTCAAGCCGTTGCCGTAGTGCTGTTGCTGTGCTCGTGTTGAAGTCTATCTTAGGGAGAAGCCCTAAGGTAAAGGAATCCATTGAAGACCCCTTCAAGTAGGTGACTTGGTTGGGAGGCGTTCACGTTGGGTTATGTGTCAGAGTACAAGATACGATCGCTGCATTAGGGTATGTGAGTGTTACTGTCTTGTTACTAGTTTTGTCTTCTGAATAGTGGATTTCCTAGGTTTAACTACCCTAGAGTGATTTTTCTCTTAATTGAGTTTTCACTTCGTTAACAAAATATTTGTCTCACTTATATTCCGCATTTTGATATTTTGTTACACGTTGCACACACACAAGGTTAAATTAGAAGTCTCTTTATTTTTCAGTATCTATTCAATACATGTCTGGACGGCCAATCAAACGCAAGCGACAAAGAGTTCATGTTCGCTTCCTGTCCGGAAGGCCCAGCGGACTTGAGCCACAGAGAGTCTCTGTCTGCAAGGATGTCCGGATGCAAAAGTGAAGAATGCAGTCGGAGAAGCTTTTCAATGCAGATGTCCAGACGCTAGGTTAGCCTGTCCGGACGCGCTTTAGCAAAATATGAAATTGTTGATACCTGTCCAAACGCATGATGACCTGTCTGGACGCCGCCGCTTAAAAATCCATTCCTGACTTGTTTTAGGATTTCCAGACCCTATTTAAAGGGGCATCTAGGTTGTGTTCCTTTAAGAATTCCTGTAAAGAATTTCAGTATGCTCAAAGAAGATTATTTAGGCATAAATTATTATATGTATTTCTCTTAGAGTTTTTATATTGTAACCATTCAACCGTTGAAGTCTAACTAGAGAAGAGCTCTAGTTAAGAATGTCAATTGAAGAACTCTCCAAACGGGTCTGGGGGAGAGGTAGACAAGTATGCGCTTGTTAGAGTTCAAGAGAGTGACTACTGCAAAGGGTTGTGAGTATGAACTTCTTGTAACTAGCTATTTCTTCTGATAGTTGATTTCCTGCGTTTGGCTACCCTTGAGTGATTTTTCTCTTTAGTACAAAGAGTTTTCACTTCGTAACCAAATATTTGTGTTATTTATCTTTACTGCTTTACATATTTGGTTATCTGTTGGTTGTGGTTATCTAGGAGTCTAGATTTATTTTCAATTGGTATTAGAGCGGGTTCACTCGTCTTTTTATTAATTTCCTGAGTGTTATCCTAGACTCTGTTTTTATCATGTCTTATTTTTATGACTCTGACAATAGGAATTAGAAGAAAAAAAATGAACTCCAAAGTATTTTCCATACATTGTTTGAGAAATATGCTGAAGTTAGAGATTCAAATAACCATAATCTAAAAAGACTAAAGAATTTGAAACTGAAAAAGTTAAATTAATTGAAAAAATTAAGTCTTTGGAAGATGCCTTGAAAGAATCAAAAAATTCTCTGGAAAATTCTTCTAAACCTGAACTGAGTGTTGATAAAATTGCTACTTCCCCTTCACATGCTATTTCTACTTTTAGAATCATGTTTGTTAAGCCTAGCATGTCTAATAATCAAACTCATGAAAATTGTAGGGACAAAGGGAAAAATACTAGTGTACATGATCATAAATTTTTTGAATCTAAATTCCCTTTCAAGAAAAGATCCATCCCTACTTGCTATCACTATGGTATTGTTGGTCATACTCGACCAAATTGTTTTCAAATTCGTTCTAAAAAACCTTGGAATAAACAACATGTGCCAAGGAAAGATGAACCAGGAATTGAAAAACAAGTAAGGGCTTTAAGTGAACAAGTCCAAATCATAAGTAAAAAATTTGGGACTCTTACTTCTGATGAAAAGAATGCTGTCATGATAAGTAATAAAGGTGATAAGAAAAATACCAAAGATAAACAAGTTTCGGTTAAAAAGGAAGATAACCTATGCTTAGTTGTTCATACTCCCTTAAGTGTTCTTAATACTTGTTTGTGGTATTTGGTAGTGGATGTTCTAACCATTTGACAGGTGATAAGACTCTCCTTAAAAAACTCAAGATGGGCAAAGGTGGAAAGGCCACCTATGGAGATGGCAGTCAATCCAAGGTTATCCAAAAGGGCCTCGTCGAAATTCCTAGATTTCCTATCTCTCAAGAAGCACTATATGTGGAGGGACTCAAAGCCAACTTATTCAGCATTAGTCAATTATGTGACAATGATCTTGTGGTGCAATTCTCGAAGAAAGAGTGCAATATCTTTGATGTGGCCAATGGTTGGAGAAAGAACTGTGGATAGCTGCTATGGCCTTTTTGGCCTTACTTCAGAGCCTCAAATCACATGCAATAAGGCGACAGTTGATAATTGTGAACTTTGGCATCAGCTGTTGGGGCACTTGAACTACAATGATTTGATCAAGATTGTCAACAAAAGAAGCTATCAAGGACATGCCCAAGATAGACAAAATTGAAAAAGGAGTATGTGGAACATGTCAGCAGTGATCATGGAAGAGAATTTGAGAATTCTAGCTTTCAGGAGTTCTGCAATCATCATGGTATTCAACAAGAATTCTCTTCACCTATCACTCCCCAACAGAATGGTGTAGTGGAACAGAAGAATAGAGTTATTCAGGAGACGGCTCGAGTCATGATCCATTCCAAGAACTTAGCTCAGCATTTTTAGGGAGAAGCTATCAATATTGCTTGCCACATCATCAATCGAGTCTACCTGCGGCCTGAGACCAACAAGACTCCATATAAAATATGGCGAGGAAAGAAGCCTACAGTCAAATATTTTTGGGTTTTCGGAAGCAAGTTCTACATTCTTCGAGACTGAGAAAATTTAGGTAAGATTGATGCTAAGAGTGATGAAGGAATCTTCTTGGGATACTCTTCTACCAGCGGTGCTTGCAGAGTGTTCAACAAAAGGACTGGGACTATCATGGAATCAATCAATGTTGTGGTTGATGATGAAGAAACTGGATCACTTAGCAAGGGGGAGAAATCTCAGCCTATAGACACATCTTTGGAGTCATCTAGTTCGGTTATAGGTATGGTCAAGCCTCCCCCTTCACCTCAAGACGAGAAAATCTCTCCTCCTCAAATCACCTCTCCTCAAGAAGTTATGCCCACTGAAAATCTGGCAAGGGATTCTGACTCTTCTCAAGATGAACTTGATGCTGCTCATCCTCCCAAAGAGCCATCCTCATGTGTCAAGCTAAATCATCCCCAAAAGCAGCTTCTTGGAAACTTCAATGAAGGCCTTCCATTGAGAAATAGAGTGGTAAATCAAGTCTCCTATAATTGTTATCTCTCTCAGTTTGAGCCCAAGAAAGTAGAAGAAGCTTTACAAGATGAAAGCTAGGTTGCTGCTATGCATGATGAATTACATCAGTTCATCAGGAATGATGTATGGGCTTTCATTCCTAGACCTCCTGACCACAATATCATTGGCACAAAGTGGATATTCAAGAATAAGTCTGATGAACATGGGACTGTTGTTCGAAACAAGGCTGGTCTTGTTGCTTAGGGGCATACTCAGATTAAGGGGCAGATTTTGATGAAACTTTTGCTCCTGTGGCTCGTCTAGAATCTATTAGAATTTTGCTATCCATTGCATGTCATCTTGGATTTAAACTCTATCAAATGGATGTCAAAAGTGCTATCTTGAATGGTATCCTTCAAGAAGAAGTTGATGTAGAACAACCCAACGGATTTCAAAAGCCTCATCATCCCCAATATGTCTACAAACTAAAGAAGGCTTTGATAGTCTCAAGCAAGCTCTTCGGGCATGGTATCAGTGGCTTACAACTTATCTCTTGGCTTAAGGCTTTAGAAGACGTCATGCTGACCGAATTCTGTTCATTCGAAACCAAGGTGAGCACAAGCTTATTGCCTAGATTTTTGTAGATGATATCATCTTTGGAACCACAGTTGACTCTCAAGCATATTAATTTTCTACGGAGATGAAGCAAGAGTTTGAGATGAGTATAATTGGGGAGTTAAATTACGTTTTGGGTCTTCAAGTCAAACAAACTCCTAAAGGGGTCTTCATCTTTCAATCCAAGTATGCCAAAGACTTGGTCAAGCGGTTTGGTCTAGACAGGAAGAGTCATGCTTTCACTCCTATGAGCACATATGTCAAAATTAGTGTTGATCTCACAAGGAAAAGTGTGGACTCCACTCTTTATCGGAGTATGATTAGGAGTTTATTCTACCTCATAGCAAGCAAACCTGATATTGCCTTCAGGCTAACCCCAAGGAATCTCATCTCACTACTGTCAAACGTATCATCAGGTATGTAAATGACATTGTCAATCATTGACTTTGGTATTCTTGAGACACAAATCTAGTGCTTGCAGGTTATTCTGATGCAGATCGGGCTGGTAATGCGGATGATCGTAAAAGCACGTCAAGAGTTTGCTTTTATGTTGGCACCAATCTGGTAGCATGGTTGAGTAGGAAACAGTCCTCTATTTCTCTTTCCACTGCTAAAGCAGAATACATAGCTGCTGGTAGCTGCTACATTTAATTGCTCTGGATGAAGCAACTTTTATCTGACTATGGCTTTGTGCAGGATACCATGGCAGTTCATTACGATAATACAAGTGCCATCAATATTTCCAAGAATCCGATTCAATACTCTCGCACCAAGCACATAGACATCCGACATCACTTCATTCATGATCTAGTTAAGTCCAGGGTAGTATCTCTTTCTTTTGTGTCCACTGACAACCAACTGGTTGATATTCTTACCAAACCTCTGAATGGTGGCAGGGTTGAATCTCTTAGGAAAGCCATTGGTGTTTGTGACATGTCCTAGACATGTCTACCCACATGCTAGGATTAGACTTTAGTGTGTTTGGTAGTCAACTCGACTACGTGGATTTTAAATTTATAAGTTTTACCACTTCGCAATAGTACGAATCAATTGTACTATAGTAAGGGTTATCGAACCACAGAGATTGGGGGTTGTTTTGCGTAACGGGATACTTAAAGAGCGTATTTAACTTAACTTAAAAATAAGAACAAAGTAAAGGTTGTTGAATTGAAGCTACAACAAGTAAAGTGAATAAATGAAAGCGGAAAATGAAACAAACTTAAAAGAAACTTAGGGTAATAATCGCATCTAATCCTAAACCAACGAAATGCTTAAGTTCTATACGGATCTTCCTAACATGCATGATATGAGTGCCTAATAGGCGTCAACCATTACGACGACCTCGACATGAAAATACTTTCGTTAAGACGTAATCATAGAGCACCTAGTTTTACATTAAACAACTCCACGTAAAGATTAATCTATAATTGAAAAACGTTTACATTACAAAATGTGTGAAGTGATTAATGCTCCCTAGCTTACTACTCTATAAAACATCCTAATAAGCATACACGATACATGAAAACCCTAATTAGGCCACAATGATAAGGTATCTAGTTTCACACCAATCTATTCAATGTAAAGATTAAACTACAATGAAAAAACGTTTTACACTGCCAAATATATGAAATGACTGGTGTTCCCTAGCATATCCTATAAGGTGACTCTAATAGGTAAGCACATATCATGTCAAATAGAACCATTGCAAAAGACATCGTTCTCTTTCAAGAACGTTGATTTTACTCATGAATCCAAGAAAACTTATAGACAAGCAAATCCCTTTTTAATGAATAATTAGATTGGAATATTGATAATAAAACATTTTAGCATGAGTTTTGATATCCTCTAGCCTTACACAATCATCAAACATATAAAGAAAAACTCAAGAACATCAAGAACACTTCATGGTTTTTGGAGAAGATTTTGATCAAACCCTAAGAACTAATTTAGTTACGCATAATTGAATCTAATCTAAGCATGAAATCTATGGAAAACATTAAAGAAACAACAAGAAATTGAATCAAAAACAACTATATTAAAATTATGAAATTCGGATTACGAAAGGAAAATAAAACCTAAGCTAAAACATGAAGAACAAAGAAGTAAAAGAATAAGAAGTTGCTCTCTGGATTTTGGCCCAAAGAACGTGCATCAAAGGAATCACAAAACACTAAAAATTAAGTGATACACCTGAGAAAATCTGAAACCCCCAAAAGATGCATGCCTATCTCTCTCACCCATGCCTCATATATATAGAGTATGAGATTACAAAATAATATCTAAAGAAGAGATAAGTTAAGATAGGATAGGATAGGATATGATAGGATAAGCTAAGATAAGAGATATTTGGAAATATCTTAGAATATCTAAAAATATCTAAAAATATCTAGAAAATATCTAGAAATATCTAGAAAATATCTAAAAATATCTAGAAAATATCTAGGATATTTAAAATATCAAGGAAGAGTGACATGTCAACATTGTTCCAGATTGTTCCGAAAATATCCAATTCGATCGATCGATTATAAAGTTGATCGATCGCATTTCGCTCGATCACATTCGTGGTTGCCTTGTCTCGATCGATCGCATCTCACACGATCGATTTTTCTTCGACTGATGATTCGATCGATCGATTATAAAGTAGATCGATCGATTTACCTTAGCCGATTCTTCACTTGGCAGGAGCAACTTTGAACTCTGGAAATGACCAAATCGCCCTTGATGTATTTTCATGTCTAATTCGGGTGTTTTGAACTAGATTTCAATTAAGACCTGAAAATAAGACAAAACAAAAAACTACAACAAAACGTTATATTTACAACACAAACTAGGCATAACAAATATAAATTAAGGGGTCTTGAATATAATATTTCAAGACTTATCACACCCCCAAACTTACATTATGCTAGTCCCTAGCATTACAATTAGAAATTAAAATACAAACAATTAATCTACATCCTCTTTCGTGGGAAACGCGATTGCATTTAGCACATGCAACAAGCCTTTTAAACTCCTAGGCTACCCTAGTGGACGAATGAAGTCTCGTGAAGGTTTAGCAGAAATGTTACCTACAAACATTATCTTTACAAAATATACATGTTACCTAATAAAAAGAAGTATCATCACACAAATGGTTCAAAATTCATGAACAACTTTAAACTAATAAACTCCATCTTCTCATAGTTCAGAAAAATCATAGTCTACTCATTTACAACTGGCCGACTAAGATCTCACATGTTAGAAATGATGCAGTTTGATATTAACATACAATTATGGAGCTTTCAAAGAATATAACCTACATACGTGCTCCAGTGTCTCAAAATTCTTTATATCTTTCACTAGATCGAATAACTAAGGCATAGGCATACTTCAATATTATTTACATTATTTATTATGTTTGTGCAATGTTCAACTCCTTTAAACTTCTAAATGACCTATGTACCAAGTGTTAGGCCAGTGACTCCCAAACCAGATGGCTTTAGGGCACTAGATGTAAAACATCCCTAAGGGCTTAATAACTCAAGTAAAAAAGAACTACGAAGTCAAACTAACCATTTATTATTTACTTACATCTTTTGGCGCGAACACTCAATGCTTAATGAGGCAAGAGGTCCGGTTCTTTAATGAAGTTTTTTTTTTTTTTTTTTTTTTTTACTATGCCCACGTCATTCATCTAACAAGTAATCTTGGTTTTCCGAGACACTAAAAACCATATGCAAGGTATTAACTTAAGTACATACCCCACAAATAATATGCCAATGTATGTCATGATTTTTCAAATTTATACCTGTGAAATTCATAGCCAAAAGTAATTAAGCAGACTTAGACTTTTTAATTATGTGATCATGTGTTCAAAATTTTAAAATTGTGAATGAAAAGCAAATCACAGTTATAAATCAACTAATTTATACAAAACAACATAGATATTCACAAAGAAATTTGAAATTTTTTTGTACAAAATTCAGACTAAGTGTACTTCTATACCCCCAAACTTAAAATAACACATTGTTCCCAATGTGTACAAAACGAAAGCATGGTTAAGGGATAAAGAAAACCTGAATGGGGAGGTATGGCTGGTAGCATACCCCCAAACTTAGAGGTAAAAACACTTAAGACTGAAAAACAAAACTAAAAAGAAAGTGAAAGATAACAAATATTAACAAGCTTGAAATATAAACAATAAAACAAAATGAATGGGGTGCCTCCCAGGAGCGCTAAGTTTAATGTCTTCAGCCAGACCCATCAAAACTCACTGCTAATGAATGGATTTGTGTCTGGCAGTGGTTGGGCAAAATTTATCGTTTTTTCAGATCCTTGAGACTTGGGGAATATGGCACTTCAGGTTTATAATGGGTCTCAAGGAAGGGAGTGTTTGGATGTGGTGCATCAATTTGCACTCTCTTGCCCTCGACAAGTTTTAACTTTTCTGATTGCCCTATTGGTTCAGTCTTCATCTCTCCCACCTTTGGGTTAATGACTACCCCTCCACTCCTAGGATTAGTAACTAGTGGACTAGAACACTTCCCTTACTCTCTCGTTAAATGACTTAGCTAGTTGTCCAAGTTGGACTTCTAGCTTTGCTATAGACTAATAGTGGGAATTCTAAATTTGAGTTTGTGGCTCAAATTTACTGAGACTGGTCAACACCTTTTCCTCAAATGTAGAATTGCTAGGAGGTGGAAGGGCTAATTGCTATTGTGGGTTGGGAGGATCACTATTAGGTGGTGGTTGATAAAATTGATGGTTGGACTGCTGATAAGCTTGGTTTTGCAGTCCATTGTATTGTGGAATGTTAGGCCGCCACACATTACTATTGTTTCTCAAACCTGGTTTATAAGAATTATTCAAATGATCACCACCCGGTCTAGAGAAAGCTACGTTCATCTGCTCAACTGGAGGCTCAGAAAACTGTCCAACAATAGGACAATTTCCAGCCTGATGTGATGGGTCGGAGCAAAATGAACATGCATCATGTGGTGTGTGTATATGAGATGTGGTCGCAGGAACAAAACCAGATGCAAGTAATTGATCTAACTTTCTAGATAAAGCATCCACTTTGGCATTCAAGTCCAAAGGTTAGGATACCACATAGAGAGTTTGGCTCTTAGCATTTGTCCTACGACCGGATGATGAATGGTGTAAAGAGTTTTCCGACAAATTTTCAAAAAGTATCCATGCATCATCCTCACTCTTTAACATAAACGTACCCCCACATGAGGCATCTACCATTTGTTTATAAGGCTCAGTCAAGCCATCATAGAAGCACTGTACTAATTGCCACTTGGGAACAGTATGATGTGGACACTTTCGTAAAAGGTCCTTCATCCTTTCCCAATTCTCATGAAATGGTTCTCCCTCTATTTGCAAAAAATCAGTTATGGCTTTTCGTATTTGGTTTGTTTTCCCTATGGTAAAGTACTTCTTAAGGAACTCGTGTTGCATCTGAGGCCAAGAAGTAATGTAATTAGTCTCTAGGGAATTCAACCAATACTTAGCTTTATCTTTCAAAGAGAACGGAAATAGGCGCATCCTTAAAGCATCCTCTGAAAAATTATGCAACCTTATGGTGGAGCAAATTTCAATAAATTCATCTTAATGCTTATAAGGGTCCTCGGTACTAAGTTCGTAAAATAATGGAAGCATTTGAATGAATCCGGACTTAATTTTAAAATGAGCTGCCGTAATGTTCGGCAACTGAAGGCTTGAAGTAGGTGTGTATGTCGAGGGAACATAGTGGTCCCTCAACAGCACAGGCTTTGGTTCTTTAGCCATTGGTGATTTAGAATGGGCTTTTAGACGTGAGTTCCGTTTGGATCTACTTCGTCTAGAAATCCGTTCTAAGTTTGGGTCGTATGGAAAAATAGGCAATGATAATGGACGACGACCAAACATGCACCAACAAAATTTAATCTATGTATACTAGGTACAGAAAAGAAATAAAATGAAAAAGGAAGAAAAACTAACCGGTTCTGCAGTGAGACAGTGTAGCAGCAGTTGGAGTGCTACTGCAGGAAAAGTCGCTAAATCGACTTTTTGGTTGATCGATTGAAACTTCGATCGATCACTTTTAGAGTAGATTGATCGATTCTCTTTAGAAAAGAAAAATGCAAGAAAAATGCAGAGAAATAAATCTAAAACAAAATTAAAGTCTAATATGCACAGGATAGTAAGAAATTAAATGTAGATTCGGTCCAGAGACAGCAGAAAAGTAGCGTTGCTCAAAAACAGAAGTCTATCGATCAGATTTTATGTCAATCAATCGAAAGTCGATCGATCGAAAATTTTTAGTTCACTGGAATAGATCGATCGATCTTTTCTGCAGAAACAGAATTTTGCAGAAAACAGGTAGAACCGAATTTAAACACCAAAAACTTCAAAAACAGTTCGCAAACAAAAATAAAACCGCTTATGGACAGAATTTACAATATGTACTAAATCAAACTAAATACAATCCTAAATATCCCATAAACAACCGTTACAATCCTCGGCAACGGCGCCAAAAATTGGTAGTCAACTCGACTACGTGGATTTTAAATTTATAAGTTTTACCACTTCGCAATAATACGAATCAATTGCACTATAATAAGGGTTATCGAACCACAGAGATTGAGGGTTGTTTTGCGTAACGGGATACTGAAAGAACGTATTTAACTTAACTTAAACATAAAAACAAAGTAAAGGTTGTAGAATTAAAGCTACAACAAGTAAAGTGAATAAATGAAAGCGGAAAATGAAACAAACTTAAAAGAAACTTAGGGTAATGATCACATCTAATCCTAAGCCAATGAAATGCTTAAGTTCTATACAGATCTTCCTAACATGCATGATATGAGCGTGTAATGGGCGTCAACCATTACGACGACCTCGACATGAAAATACTTTCGTTAAGACGTAATCATAGATCACCTAGTTTTACATTAAACAACTCCACTTACAGATTAATCTATAATTGAAAAACGTTTACACTATAAAAGGTGTGAAGTGATTAATGCTCCCTTGCTTACTACTCTATAAAACATCCTAATAAGCATACACCATACATGAAAACCCTAATTAGGCCACAATGCTAAGGTATCTAGTTTCATACCGATCTATTCCTTGTAAAGATTAAACTACAATGGAAAGACGTTTTACACTACCAAAGGTACGAAATGACCGGTGTTCCCTAGCATACCCTATAAGGTGACTCTAATAGGTAAACACACATCATGTCAAATAGAACCATTGCAAAAGACATCGTTCTCTTTCAAGAACGTTGATTTTACTCATGAATCCAAGAAAACTTATAGACAAGCAAATCCCTTTTTCATGAATAATTAGATTGGAATATTGATAACAAAACCTTTTAGCATGAGTTTTGATATCCTCTAGCCTTACACAATCATCAAACATATCAAGAAAAACTCAAGAACATCAAGAACACTTCGTGGTTTTTTGAGAGGATTTTGATCAAACCCTAAGAACTAATTTAGCTACGCATAATTGAATCTAATCTAAGCATGAAATCTATGAAAAACATTAAAGAAACAACAAGAAATTGAATAAAAAACAACTATATTAAAATTATGAAATTTGGATTACAAAAGGAAAATAAAACCTAAGCTAAAACATGAAGAACAAAGAAGTAAAAGAAGAAGAAGTTTCTCTCTGGATTTTGGCCCAAAGAACGTGCATCAAAGGAATTACAAAACACTAAAAATTAAGTGATACACCTAAGAAAATCCGAAACCCCCAAAAGATGTATGCCTATCTCTCTCACCCATGCCTCATATATATAGAGGATGAGATTACAAAATAATATCTAAAGAAGAGATAAGATAAGATAAGATATGATATGATAGAATAGGATATGATATGATAAGATAAGATAAGATAAGATAAGATAGGATAGGATAGGATAAGATAAGAGATATTTGGAAATATCTAAGAATATCTAAAAATATCTAAAAATATCTAAAATATCTAAGGAATATCTAAAAAATATCTAGTAAATATCTAAAAATATCTAGGATATTTAAAATATCAAGGAAGAGTGACATGTCAACATTGTTCCAGATTGTTCCGAAAATATCCAATTCGATCGATCGATTATAAAGTTGATCGATCACATTTCGCTCGATCGCATTCGTGGTTGCCCTGTCTTGATCTATCGCATCTCGCACGATCGATTTTTCTTCGACTGATGATTCGATCGATCGATTATAAAGTAGATCGATCGATTTGCCTTAGCCAATTCTTCACTTGGCAGGAGCAACTTTGAACTCTGGAAATGACCAAATCGCCATTGATGTATTTTTAGGTCTAATTCGGGTGCTTTGAACTAGATTTCAATTAAGAACTGAAAATAAGACAAAACAAAAACTGCAACAAAACGTTATATTTACAACACAAACTAGGCATAACAAATGTAAATTAAGGGGTCTTGAATAGAATATTTCAAGACTTATCAGTAGTCTTCAGTCTTTTCCTCTAAAGCTTGTCTTTTTGCTGTTTTTATTTAATTCTTGACTAGGAGACGAGCTTCTCGAAGGCTCTCATTTTCCCTGTATTTCTGCATTTCGTTAGTAATTCTAGTTAGCTTTCATCAACTTTTCCTTATTTTTCCTTCAAAACTCTAAAAAACCCCTAAACCCAGTTTCACCCACCACAATTGGTATCAGAGCCCTCTCGGTTCTACCCATTATTCTCCCTTATGTCCAAATTTTTTTTTACCTAGTCGTGTTTTGCAATGGCCGACGGAACTCGCCTCCACCTGCTTGCCGAATCTGTCAAAGAATGCCAAGACGCCCTTGCCCGTCAAACCTCTCACAACACCTCTGTTCAGACTCAGCTCACGAAGGTCACTGATATGCTCTGTACCTTACTCACTACCCTCCCAAACCCTGAAGCTCCCTTTTTGTTGGACGGTTTTGATGGCCGCCGACAACCTGACTTGAATCGCAGGGATGACCGTGATCTTCGGGAGGGTCATCGAGATTTCTGGGGTGAGGAAGATCCGGATCTCCTTCATGATGATCGACGTATTTAGGGCAGCACCTTGAGGCTGGATTTTCCACGATTTGATGGTGACAATCCGTCCGGTTGGTCGTATAAGGTCAACCAATTTTTCGACTACTACCAGACACCGTTGTATCAATGTGTTCGCATGGCCTCTTTCCACATGGAGGGCGAGGCGTTTGTCTGTTTTCAAGATGCCGATGAAGCAGGCCAATTTCCGACGTGGGACGCCTTCTTACAGGCCCTGCTCACTCGTTTTGGTCCTGTGTATGATGACCCTATGGAATCTCTCATGAAGCTTCGGCAAACTACCACCGTCACTGAGTACACTTCTCAGTTTGAAGCTTTCTCCAACCGTCTTTGGGGTATCTCGAACAAAAATCGCCTCAGTTGTTTCCTGAGTGGCTTAAAAGATGAAATTCGTATTCCCTTGCGCATGCTGAACCCAGTCACTCTGGCTGTGGCTTTCGGTCTCACTAAGCTCCAGGAGGAGTACATTTTGAGTACTCGTCGTTCTTCTCGTCCGATTACGACTTCTTATAATTTTAGTAAGTCCCTTTCTTGGTCTTCACCGGGTAGTTCTTCGACCCCTGCCGGCTCTTCCTCTTTGCCTTTGCAATGGTCTGCTTCTGTTTTTCCTATTCAAAAACTCTCTCCAGCTCAGATGAAGGAAAGACGAGACAAGGGGCTTTGTTATAATTGCGACGAGAAGTGGAACTCCGCCCATAAGTGTAAGTCCCCTAAGCTCTATCTCATGCAGGACGGTGAGCCCTTTACTGATGAAAGATTGGATGAACTTTCTTATGACGATTCGGTGGATGGAAGTGATCCTCAAGCCGATCCTATTGTCACAGAAGTACCCGACCCTGAAATCTCTCTTCATGCGATTATGGGCGCGGTCAATCCAAATACCATGCGTTTGATTGGGTGGATTAAGCACCAGCGTGTTATCATCCTGTTGGAATCAGGCAGCACTCACAATTTTGTGGATCCAACCATCCTTCCCAAGCTCTTCCTCACTGTGGATACCACTGTACAGCTCCAGGTACGAGTAGCAAATGGTGCTTGGGTGACCAGTGCAGGTCGTTGTTACTCTGTTTCTCTTAAAATTCAAGGCCATCTTTTCACAGTAGATTTTTATGTCCTTCCCTTGGGCGGTTGCGATGTGGTTTTGGGAGTGGAATGGCTGCAAACCTTGGGTCCCGTACTTTGGGATTTTCAGCTCATGACCATGGCTTTTAATCAAGCCTCGCATCGTGTCACACTGCAGGGCTTACACCCTTCGGGTTTCACCTTGGAAGATGGTGACCATTTTCTTAAGCCCTCTGCCTCCAGCATTAAGGGATTTTTTCTTCAATTGGGTCCCTCGCACCCTTCTGGCTCTCAGGGTTTTTCCTTGGCTCGGACTTTCGAGCCCTTGGATGTTGCACTCCAGTCTCTATTATTAGATTTTGGGTCTGTTTTCGATGAGCCGGCTGGCCTCCCTCCACCCCAGTCTCCGGATCATCAGATTATTCTCCATGATTCAAAACCAGTGAATGTTCGGCCATATCGGTATCCAGAAGACAGAGATTGAGAAAATTGTCAAATAATTATTGGCTTTCGGGGTAATTCGTCCAAGCCTTAGCCCTTTTTCTTCGCCGGTTCTTCTTGTCCACAAGGCTGATGGTAGTTGGTGCCTCTGTGTGGATTATCGAGCTTTGAACCATGCCACGATCAAAGACAAATACCCCATTCTGGTAATAGATGAACTCCTTGACGAGTTGTTTGGTGCTCGAGTTTTTTTCCAAATTGGATTTACGTTCTGGCTATCACCAGATTCGTGTTCGTCCGGAAGACATTCCAAAGACCGCGTTTCGCACCCATGAAGGCCATTACGAGTTTTTCGTAATGCCCTTTGGCTTAACCAACGCTCCTACAACTTTCCAGGGGCTTATGAATGAAGTTTTTAAGCCATTCCTGCGTCGCTTTGTGTTGGCATTTTTTGACGACATTTTGGTTTACAACATCGATTTGTCCACTCAGATCCTGCATTTACGTTTGGTTTTGGAGGTTCTCCACTCCAATTAGCTCTATGCCAAACGTTCCAACTGTTGCTTTGGCGTGACTGAAATTGAGTATCTGGGCCATCTCATTTCTAGTCACGGAGTTCGTGCAGATCCTTCCAAACTCGCCTCTATGACCAACTGGCCAATTCCTCACAACATCAAATCTCTTAGGGGATACTTGGGACTTACCGGTTACTACCGGAAGTTCATTCGGGGTTATGGTATCCTGGCTGCCCCTTTGATGGTACTCCTTAAGAAAAACGCTTTCACTTGGACGACTGATGCCACTGATGCTTTCAATCGGCTCAAGACAGTTGTTACTACCCCTTCGGTATTACGCCTTCCCGATTTTACTAAAGCTTTCACCATTGAATGCGACGCTAGTGGGAAGGGGTTGGGCCCAGTTTTGATGTAAGAAGGCCGTCCAATTGCTTTCTTTAGTCAGGTTACTCTCAACCTATGAGAAGGAGCTTCTCTCCCTGGTCTCTGCAGTCCAGAAATGGCGGCCCTATTTACTAGGACACCCTTTCAAGGTTAAAACTGATCAATAGTCCTTGAAATACTTGTTGGATCAGCAGGCTGCCACTATTCCTCAACAACGCTGGATTTCTAAATTAATGGGGTATGACTTCTCGATAAAGTACAAACAAGGCAAGGATAATAGGGTTGCGGATGCCTTGTCTCACCAATTTGAGGCTTCTTCTGATTCGGCTGAGTTATCCTTGTCCTTGATCTCTTTTCCCACTCCCAGTTGGGTGGCTGAGCTTAAAGCCTCTTATGCAACTGACCCCGAATCTTAGTCTCTCTTGTTGGCTCTCCAACAGAACCTTCCGGTTTCTCCTGGTTTTTCCCTCCAACAAAGCTTACTCCTGAAGAAGGGTCGCATTTGGGTGGTGCGTCATTCCCCTTTTCAACCCCAGCTTTTGGAATTCATCCACTCCAATCCGACTGGTGGCTATTCGGGGTTCCACAAATGCCTTCACCGTGCCATGACTGATTTTTTTTTTGGAAGGGCATGCGCTCGGACATTAAAAAATTCATCCAAGAGTGTTCGGTTTGTCAGGTCAGCAAGCCTGAAACTCTTCATCCTCTGGGTTTGTTGCACCCCTTGCCGATTCCTAACAGGGTCTGGTCCGATATTTCGATGGATTTCATCGAAGAATTACCTATCTCCCATGGGTTTTCTGTCATTCTGGTGGTGATTGACAGGCTCACTAAATATGGGCATTTTCTGGCCCTTTCTCACCCCTATACCGCTGCCAAGGTTGCTCAGGTTTTTTTGGCTCATGTCTTGAAACTTCATGGTATACCCAACACCATCGTTTCCGACAGAGACCCTGTTTTTACTTCCTCTTTTTGGCGAGAACTTTTTCGTCTTCAAGGGACTTCTTTGGCATTTAGTTCCGCATACCACCCCCAGTCGGATGGACAGACAGAGGCTCTTAACAAGTGTGTTGAGACATACCTAAGATACTATTCTTCAACCAAGCCTCGGGAATGGTCTTCTTGGCTTCCGTTGGCTGAATGGTGGTACAATGCCAACCACCATTCCTCCACGGGTCTCACTCCTTTTGAAACTCTCTATGGATATCCTCCTCTAGCACTACTCTATTATGTTCCTGGAACCACTGCTAATCTGGCTGTGGATAATATCCTTATAGATCGGAATTCCACTATTAACCTCCTCAAAGAACAGCTTCATAAGGCCCAACACTGCATTAAGTCCCAGGCGGATAATAAGCGAACTGAGAGAGTTTTTCAAGTTGGTGATTGGGTCTATTTACGTCTCCAACCATATCGCCACAAAACTTTGGCTGCTCGGAAGAATTTAAAGCTTTCTCCTCGTTTCTTTGGCCCCTTTCAGGTGCTTCAGAAAATGGGCTCTGTCGCTTATAAGCTTGATTTACCGGCTGCTGCTCGCCTTCATCTCATGTTCCATGTGTCGTGTCTCAAGCCCAAATTGGGACAACACGTGATTCCTATTCCCACACTTCCTCCTGTGGATGCCCGGGGTGAAATCCAGCCTGAACCTGAGTTGGTGGTGGAGAGTCGCACGACACAACACTATGGCTGTCCAGTCACCGAGTTGCGGATTCACTAGAAGGGGACTGTTCTAGAAAAGGATACTTGGGAAAAAGCTTGGAAGCTTCGCGCTCAGTTTCCGCACCTTGTGGGCAAGGTGCTTTGAGAGGGAAGCCTTGTTATGGGTGTATGCAACTAGAAGGGTAATCCTGGTATTTGGGTATTATGGATAGTGATCTGGCAGTATAGAGTTCTAGAACCTGCTCTTGGGATGATAGGTGTTATTTATGCTTTCCTTTATATACGCATTTTAGTTGCTACGTATGTATGAGAGAGATGGGAATATTTGGGTTGTTAGAATATAAGCTGAGGTGTCCATTCTGTTGGATCTATCACCCGAATGGAAGTCTATAAAAGGAAGGGTCAGTAGGTAGGTGAGGTAAGAAGAAATCTATGAGCTACTATTGACTAGGAGACGAGCTTCTTGAATGATCTCATTTTCCCTGTATTTCTGCATTTCGTCAGTAATTCCAGTTAGGCTTTCATCAACTTTTCCTTATTTTTCCTTCAAAACTCTGAAAAACCCCTAAAACCCAGTTTCACCCACCACAGAGTTTTCAGTGGAATCATTTACCTTAGGGCTAACCCCTAAGATAGACTTTAGTTCAGCATAGCAACAACACTTGGCAACAGCTTGAGAGTGAGCAGATTAGCACAATAATTCTAAAAATAAACTCTCAATGCACCACAGAATTCATTACTGAATGCTTACAAACAACATGACTAGGGGCCTCTATTTATAGACTATAGGAATCTAAATTCGTGTCTGACTTGAATTACTTAGGCGGTGTCCAGACGGTAGCTGAGGGCGTCCAGATGGACAACTGTAAGATCGGCTTTCCAAATTTGCTTGAAATTCTTTCCCGAATAGAGCTGCGTTCAGACGGTGTTGCCCTAGCGTCTGGACGGTCGCACTTTAGCTACACGTAATTTCCATATCAAGACTTTGAGCATCCGGACCGTGAGGTATGATGTCCGGACGGTTGAACTTCTTCCGTACAACTTGCCTTATCAAGGATAGCGTTTGGACGGGAACACACATCGTCCGGACAGTTGCAGTTGTTTTCCCATATCTATGTTTTGGAAAGAAATCTTTTCAACTTGTCGAACACTATAAGGTGCCTGGTCGTGTTACTGAGACGTCCAGACGGATGTAAGCTAGAACAATTCAAAGGTTCTCGACACAGAGGAAGGTCCGGACGGAAAGTTCTCGTCATCTGGATGGATGATGCTTGGACAGTTGAGCATCCGAATGGAATATCACGTCGTCCGGACAGATTCAAGGGATCTGATTCTTCTGACTTGGAAACTATGTAGAATCTTCTAGAAGAACGCTGAATAAGAAGACTTTGAAAATAACTGAATCCCTGTTTTAAAAAGCATCATTACATGGAAGTGATTTTGTCCAACAGATTGCAGCCAATTACAAACCAACAAACTCCCCCTTTGGCCATTCTGGGACAAAAACACTTGACTAGTTAAAAGTACAATCCCGGTCCAAATCAAAAAATACTCCCCCTTTTTGTCACAAAATGACAAAGGGTAAAATAGAGTATTAAAAAAACAAAACAATCATTCCCCCTAAATGTCTCAGCAGGACAAGGGTAAACAAAGTAATAAATATCCAAGAGTTATAATATTTAACAAATTATCCAACAAACAGAAAGATAAAATGTCTCAAAATAAATAAAAACCAAGTGCCAAAGAAAATCAAACATCCTCAGCCATAGGCGCATCCTGCTCCTCATCATTCCTGGACAAATGACGATGCCTGAGACACTCCTGGATGTCTAGCTGACTCTGCTCCACATGGAGGTTAATAGAATGAACCTCCTCCTACATAGATGTAATCGCTTGCTGCATAGAAGAAACAGTCAGCTGCATAGAGCTCATGCCCCCTGTAGAGATGCCAAAGCCTCCAAAATTTGAGCATAATCGGCATCCTGCTGTGGAGGCGGTGGAGTAGTCTAAGATGAAGAAGCAATGTCTGGCTTCTTAACATGAATAGGAGGCGGCGGAAGGTCATCATCCTGATCATCACGCCTTAGTTGTGCATTGAACTTCATCAGGATCTGTTTGCTGAGGGGATCCTGAATCTTCATCTTCGGCTCTCCAGCTACATCAATGCCAGACTATAAGATGATCTGTGTAAGTAGGCAGCCAAAAGGAAGTCCAGTATTATTTTCATCCCAAGCCTCAAGCATAACACCCATAATATGCTTGCATAGACAAAAAGGCAAGCGCAGATAGATGGCGTAAACAAACTGTGCCCTCTTCAGAATCAGATTACTCTGCCTAACAATAGGCCAAAGAATGGGCTAGACGATCTTTGCAAGCATGCAATGCGGGGGAGACAAAGCACCAATCTTGATGGAAGTAGATCACTTTTCCCCTTGGGGGACAGCATGAAAGAATTCTTCGAGTTCATCCATGGAAGGAGGCAAAACAACGTCATTAAAAGGACTGGTCGATATCTGAAGCACAGGCACCCCGATGATCTGGCTGATGACCTGAGGATCAACTGTAATAACATGCCATGCAAAGGAGGATTGAAGAACAATGCCATTATCATCATTCTGTACAAGCTCGAGATTAGAATAGAATTGCTTGACCAGCCTCATGAGCACAATGCAAGAGCAGTTGTGGAGGTATACCCAGTGATAGGTCTGGATGATCTCGTGAATACTATCCAGTGGAGCAACCATAATATTAGCACGAATGACATTCCTCTCCAGATTGACTGCCCTGTTCATAATTCTGGCTCTAAAGGTTGCAACATCTTCTTCTGTCCTTTGACGAACCCTACGTTGTGGACTTCCTGCAGACATGATTCTGCAAAAATAACGAACAAGGTATGCCAAAAATATTCTCAAAAATATTAGGCTCTTGTTAGATCCCAAAAAAAAAATCTGGCATAATAACGATAGTAAAATGGATTTTTTTCAAAAATTACAAATAGTAAATAACCCAATACAGTCCAAAGGAATGCCAAAACAGATAATCCCAACATAGCATATATCACAAATATGCATATTTAATTTCAAACACATTCTCCAAAAAAGTATAATATTTTAACAGTTAATAAACACTGAAAAGAATAAAGAGAATTGACAAAGTACTTGGAATTGAGAGAAACATGCACAACAGAAAAAATACACCGAGAAAACGTGGGAAAAGCTTGAGTAAATCGCACCTAAAAGAGATAAAAAGTGAAGAAAAATTGAAGAGTGTGCGGCGGCTAGGGGAGAAAGCGATGCTTTTAACCCTGTGGGGTCCCCGTCCGGACGTATCATTAACTCGTCCAGACGCTTGTTGCCACATCAGCATGCGACAGGCCGCGTTCATCCGTATGTGTAACCTAACCATCCAGTCGTTTGAGCCTCACCGGTCCGAGCACAAGGAGAGACCGTCCGGACGCTTCACACTGAAAAACAGAAACTGAAGGAAAATTTGAAGAAAAATAATTTTTCCTAATGTCAGCTTCAGAATACGCATGTATAATCAACTGATAAAGCAGTTAGATAGCATCTCAAAAATATGCAAATATATAAAAAAGAGTTCAGAGTTTAATCAGCACAAAAAATTCCATGTGGATAGAAATTTAACACAAATTACTCAACTCATGCAATGCGTGTGTGTGTGTGAAAACTTTCTCAATAAGGCATGAAGTTCACTGATATGACTTAAAACAACCAGATTTTCTAAATAAGAGAGAAAATCAAGGAAAGATCAGTCAAAAGTCAAACTTTATTTTACTAGGGCCTAGCCACCCTCATCTAATACACTCCCCCTAAGATGCAACACCAAATTATTTTACTTGTACCATGAAGGACAAGAAAAAATTTTACTTGCACCATGAAGGACAAGATATAAAGCTAACGCAGTATAAAAGCTGTGAATATAAGCATATAACAAGGAAATAAGAAGGATAACTACTTGTTTCTTTTTGGTGCTGCAACCTAGAGAGAATGCTATAATTTTTAGGCTCTAGGTTCAACTAGCATATTGGTCAATTTGACTATCTTATCAAAAACATATCTCTCATTAGAATTTCCAAAAGCAAGAAGTCAGAGAGAAAAAGGATGTACCTTAGGGGAGCCTTAGATAGTTCACATTTTCATCGCATGAGGAAAGTAACTATCTAGCATTTAGATGCATAGGAAAAACTTTGTAAATATTTAGGCATAAACTCTCAATTATATAAAAGCATAGTCAATTAACGCGCAATGAACTGAGATATCAGGGAAAAATACATGCAATATTTGACACGCCAAGAAAAGAAAAAATAAAATTCCTTGCATATTCTCTCCCAATTTTTTTTTTTTTTAAAAAAAAAAATAAAAACATACTATATGAAAAAAAAAAAAAAAAAAAAAAAAAACATCATAAGACAAGCATGTAAGGTAAGATCAAACCTGTGAAGGATCAAAATTACCAATATAGAAAAGCAGTCGCCCAACTTGCATTTTCTGTCTTCTCTAAACAGTACCTGCAAAGTTCTCTCAAGAGAAATAGGGGCCAAATAACAATGGTTTCTAAATTGCAAAGCAAACAGAAGATATAACAAGTAGAATATCAAGTAATGCAATCAAACCTGATGCTTTAGGGTTAAGAACCAAACCCTAGGCATGAATATCCTCACCAACTAGGTGAGTCCATTCCCACTCAAAGGGTGAATGTCTTCCTTCTTCTTGACCCATGCCTCCCTTCCTGTCGGTGGTTGTTGGCAGGATTTCATCTGATGATCCATCCAATGTATCATGCTCTGCATCCAATTAGGTAGCTCCTTGTAGTATTGATCATCCTCCACCTTCTACATCTTTTCGAAGTGCTTGGATTTGCCATTTTGCTTGGCAGGAACAAATCTCTGCTGAGGCCGCTGATGCTGAGGAGCCTAGCACCGTGGGACATGATGCATTGAGACTTGATGCCATGGGGCTTGATATTGAGGAGCCTGATGTCTTGGAGTTTGAGTCTATGGAGCCTAATAGTGAGCTTGATGTCTTGGAGCTTGATTCCATGGAGTCTGATACTGGGCCAGAGGTCTTGTGCCGAAATTTGCTTGTCTGGGCACTTCTTTCTTGACCTTTGATCTCTAAGCTTTGAGAAGGGAGCACCGGGGTCGCTTAATCCGCAGTGATGACATATGGGAGATCTTCTAATGTTAGGGAGCTTTTGAGTAACCGGAACATCTCCATTGATTTTGTCCTTCCCTTTATCTTCGACTGTGGGTGGAGGGTCAGGGACTGTGGGCTTAACAAAGAAAATCCTGGAAGTAAAAGGAATATCAGAAGGAGGAGATACATACCTGAGTCCAGTCTTGTCTGTTGGGTTCTTTTGGATTGATAGCATGTGAGTCAGCTTCTCATCGGTGACCCTCTCCAATTGTAGTCGTGTCTCTAGTAGCTTTTCCTTTAGCCCCTGTATCTTGAGCAGCAATGAGCTTTTCTCAGTCTGTAAGCTATTTAGGTAAGGAATGTGCTACTTCTGAGCCTCCCTTAGTTTCTCGAACTCTACATAGAGGATTTTATAAGCCTCCTTGAGTTCTTCTCCATCTTCATCACTATGCTCTGAGTAGTAAGCATCTTCCTCTTCTACATGCGGAGCCACAAAGGCTAGAAGTTTCTCCTGCTCAGGCGCTTCTTCTTCTTCAAACTCATCACTGAGAGTCGCATTGTATGCCTTCCCCTTTCCCTACTTGAGATTCCAACAGTCAGCCCGTATATGCCCAAACCCTGAGCATTCAAAACATCTTGGGCCTCTGGGATCTTTCTTCTCAACTTCCTCGGGCTCAGACTCTCTGGGGGCCTTCTTTAGTTTTTCAAAAAATTTCTTCTTGAACCGATCATTCCTCATTAATCTTTCAAAATTTTTGGCCAGCATTGCCACGGATTTTTCTTCATCCTCAGAGTCGTCTTTAGATGAGACTTCGACTTTCTTCTTGGAAGCTTTAAGGGCAATGGTCTTCATCTTTTTGACCGGGGGCAGGGACAACTCATAAGTTTGAAGAGGACCCACCAACTCTTCAATCTTCATCTCTTCCAAGTCTTTGCTTTCTTCAATTGCAGTCACCTTGATCATGAAACGCTAGGCAAAGATCTTAGAAATTTACAGATGAGTTTTACATCCGAGACGGTTTTCCCAAGACTCACCATTGAGTCTCTTAGGTTGCTCATTTTGGAGTAAAACTCTCTGAATGTCTCATCTTCCAACATTTTAATTTCTTCAAATCTAGAAATCAACATTTGAAGTTTGGTAGATTTAACAAGTTTGGTGCATTCATATGTTGTTTCTAAGATTTGTCTTGCTTCTTGAGCGGATTCACTGTTTGAGATTCTTGCGAATTCAGAAGGTGAAAGCATTTGACATAAATCATGGATGGCTTTATCATTAGAAAGTCGTGCTTTTTTCTCAGTGACTAGTTCGGGAGTTGGATTTGCTAGCTTTGTCCAACCAGTTTCAACAATATTCCAACAATCAAGAGATTTTAAAAAGAACCGCATACGAGCTTTCCAATAGCCATAGTTCGTACAATCAAAGGTAGGAACAATATTAAGATTTTGAGACATTGAAATAAAACTAGAAGTCAAAAGGAAAGATAACACTCAAGAATTGAATCTAAGCAGAGTGTACCAAGCTCTGATACCAAATGAAAATTATAGGACTTCTAATTTATCAAGTGTGTGCAATAGTGTGCAACAAAATATCACAATGCAGAAAATAAAGAGACAGATATTTTGTTGATGAAATGGAAACTCAATTAAGAGAGAAACCACTCAGAGGCAACCAAACCTAGGATATCCACTATTCAGAAGACAAAGCTAGTACATAGACAGTAACACTCACATACCTGATGTAGCGATTGTATCTATCATTCTGACGTCTAACCCAACACGAACTCCTCCCAACCAAGTCACCTACTTGAAGGGGTCTTCAATGGAATCTTTTACCTTAGGGCCGACCCCTAAGATAGACTTCAGTTCAGCATAGCAACAGCACTTGGCAACAGCTTGAAAGTGAGCGGATCAGCACATTCTAAAAATAAACTCTATAAGCACTACGGAATTCACTACCTAATGCTTACAAACAACATGCCTAGGGGTGTCCGTACGGAAGTTGAGGGCGTCCGGATGGACAACTGTGCGATCGGCTTTCCAAATTTGCTTCAAATTCTTTCCCGAATAGAGCCACGTCCAGACGGTGGCACTTTAGCTGCATGCAATTTCAATATCAAGACTTTGAGCATCCGGACCATGAAGTATGACGTCCGGACGGTTGAACTAATGAACAAAATTTCCATATATAAGGCTTGAGCATCTGGACCATGAAGTCTGACGTCTAGATGGTTGAACCTTTTCTACACGACTTGCCTTATCAAGGATAATGTCCGGACGGGAACACACATCGTCCGGACGGTTGCAGCTATCTTCCCATATTTGTATTTTTGAAAGAAATCTTTTCAACTTGTCGAACACTGAAAAGTGTCCGGCCGTGTTGCTGAGACATCCAGACGGATGCAAGCTGGAACAGTTTGAAGGTTCTCGACATAGAGGAAGGTCCAGACGGAAAGTTCTCATCGTCCAGACTGATAATGCTTGGACAGTTGAGCGTCCAAACGGAATATAACGTCGTCCAGACGGATTCAAGGGATCCGATTCTTTTGACTTGGAAACTGTGCAGAATCTTCTAGAAGAACTCTGAATAAGAAGACTCTGAAAATAACTCAATCTCTGTTTTAAAAAGCATCATTACATGGAAGTAATTTTGTTCAACAGAATGCAGCCAATTACAAATCAATAGTTCTTGTTGCTTTAATATTTTGTGCATGTGATTTTTTTCTTTTCTTTTTTTTTTTTTTTTTAAAAAAAAGGAAGGCAATGCAATTTATTCTTTGACATTTAATCAGACATCTGATGTCTTCTTTTAAATTGATATCTAAGTAGTTGTGCTTTGATGAAAGATTATTACATATACTTGAGATGATATAGTTTGATATCAGCTTAGTTTCTTTACTGCATTTGAAGCTTGATAGTTTATTCCTCTCATGCAATTGCTTTTTGTGCACTATTAAAGCTCCCTTAAGGTAAAAATTTTTCTCTTTAGTTTTACATTGAATTTTTCTTTTGAGAGATTTTTTTTTTTTTTGTAAGATAGTCAAATTGACCAACTCGCTAATTGAACCTAGAACCTATAAATTCTAGCATCCTCTCTAAGTTACAGCGACAACAATGAAAAGTAATAAATTCTCAAAAAATATGGATATAAAAACTGAATATGCTCTGAAATTGTTCTTACACTTGTCCCTATAGAAAGAATCAATGATCAAATCATTGCGAAAATAGACGATCACTAACGGACAAAGTAAAAGAAAAAATGCTGTTATTTGGGGGAGTGTATCGGATGAGGGTGACTAGGCTCTAGTAAAATAAGGTTTGACTTTTGATTTATCAAACTTTAAATTCTTTTTAAGGAAATTCAAATGTTTTAAACCTAATCACTGTTTCTTTTGCCTTATTAGATAAGCTTTCACACACTACACGCATAGCATGAGTTGAGTAAATTTTCTCGTTTCATATTTTTGCAGAGAAATTTTGCTCATAAAAGTTTAACTCTCATTTATATTTTTGGATATTTTTGAGTTGCTATTTGACTGTTTTCTCAATTTTAAATACATGCATGTTTAGATTCTCTGTGTAATAGAATAACTCTGTTTGTCTTTCTTGTATTTTTCAAACAGATGTTGCAGAAAATCCTCTGGACATTTTTCTTGTTTCTGCAGTTATATATAGATATTCTGGACTTATTCTTTTTGGGATAATTATTTTGTGACATTTTTTTGGTTAAATTACTCTATTTACCTTGTCCTTTTATGACAAAAATGGGGAGTAATTTAATTTTGGGCCGTAATCATTTTTGTCCCAGAATGGCCAAAGGGGGAGTTTGTTGGTTTTTATTTATTGGCTACTTTTTGTCGACAAAACGCTTCCATATTAGGGACTCCATATTTGTAAGACCATTAAAAATTATATTTCAAGAATATTTATCAAGAAAGGAAAGGGCTGAACAAGGCAAGATGTGTAATGTGTTTCTCAAAGAAGGAAAGAATCTGGTGAAGGAGATATTCTGAAGGCTTTAAAGAATGAGAAAAGTTGGTTTCCCTGCAGAGCGTTTGGACGGACAAGATCAGTGTCTGGATGGAAGCCACTTAGAGTGTCTGTTCGATACATGTTCGGACAGCCACTCGGACACAAGCCACAAAGAGTTCACGCTTGCTACCTGTCCGAACGGCCTAACGGATGCAAGCCACAAAGAGTCCCTATCTGCAAGGAGGTCTGGATGCAAAAGTGAAGATTGCAGACGGAGAAGCTTTTCCATACAGATGCCCGGACACTAGGTCAGCTTGTCTGGATGCGCTTCAGCAAAATATGAAATTGCTGATACCTGTCCAGACGCTGCCGCCTAGAAATCCATTCTTGATTTTTTTTAGGATTTCCAGAGCCTATTTAAAGGGGCTTCTAGGCAGTGTTTCTTTAAGAATTCCTGTAGAGAATTCCAGTGTGCTAAGAGAAGATTATTTAGGCATAAATTGTTATATGTATTTCTTTTAGCGTTTTTATGTTGTAACCGTTCAACCGTTGAAGTCTAACTAGATAGGAGCTCTAATTAAGGAAGTCAATTAATGAAATCTCCAGACGAGTCTAGGAGAGAGGCAGACAAGTAGGCGCTTGTTAGAGTTCAAGAGAGTGACTACTGCAAAGGGCTGTGAGTACGAACTTCTTGTAACTAGCTATTTCTTCTGATAGTTGATTTCCTGGGTTTGGCTGCTTTGGAGTGGTTTTTGTCTTTGGTGCAAAGAGTTTCCACTTTGTAACCAAATATCTGTATTATTTATCTTTACCGCTTTACTAATTTGGTTATCTGTTTGGTTGTGGTTATCTAGGAGTCTAGATTTATTTTCACTCTCAATATGTAACACTTACTTCAGAAGACATGGAAGTACTTGGCTGTGGGCTCTCTCCTTTCCACCATTCATTTGGAGTCTTGTTAGCTCCCAATCTTAGACAGACCCTATTGATAATATGACAAGTAGTGTTGACAACTTCTCCCTAAAAGTATTTTGACAGATTTTGACAATGCATCATGGACCGAGCCATTTCTTGAATTACTCCATTCTTTCTTTCAAACCCTCTATTCTGTTGAGTTATTGGGGCAGAGAAATCTTGCATGATATCATTCTTCTCAGAGAAATATGCAAAACTTTCATTCTCGTATTTCTTGCCATGGTCAGTTCGAATTCTCTTGATGAAATAGCCTTTCTCATTATGTATCTTCTTGAATAGAACTCTAGCTTGCTCAAAGGCCTCTGAATTCTCCAAGAGTAAGATAACTCTTGAGAAGTCATCAACAATTACCATGATGTACTTCTTTCCCCCATACGTTTCATTCTTGATAGACCCATCAAATCCATGTGGAGTAACTTGAGAGGTCTAAAAGTGTTGATGAAATTTGTCTTTTTGTTATAGGACTTGATCTGCTTTCCCATCTGACATGGCCCACACAGAGTTGTCTCTATCTAACCCAATCTTGATAGCCCAAGTATCAACTCTTTCTTTACTGCCTTAAAGTTGAGATGTCCAAAGCGTTGATGCCATAAGTCCACTTCATAACAGTTATCAGCTCTCCTTAGTCTCTCATGCTGTTGAAGACATTATACTCCTTCTTGGAGAACTAGACCATGAGGTTATCATCACAAATATGATTGATACTGAGCAAATTCGCCTCGAGACCCTCGACATAGAGCACATCATGATGTATAGGAAGACTTGGAATCTCAACTTTGCCCTTGGCCTTTACACGTGATCGACTACCATCACCAAAAGTTTTATTGCCAACCTTGGTTTAAACAACGACTTATCCCTTGACATGTGCCTAGAGCAGCCACTGTCAAGGTACCAAAGACACGTGTTAAGCACTTTAATTGTAGTGTGGGCAACAAAACACACGTGGTCATCCTTCATCACCCCAAACCTTTTGTGGCTTAGATGTGGTCATGAGATGTTCATAGTTCCCTTGAGTCGTATTCTTCTTATCCATGGAAGAATAATTAGTCAACTCATTAAGTATCTCACCAATGAGCTTGACTTGTTCAGTAAGGGCTCTAATTTGATTCTTATAACTAGGTTGATCTTCCATAGGAACATTCCATTTGGTCTAAAGCCTTTGGGATTTCAAGAGAAAACAGTTTGGTCTAACATGACCAATGATCACACAGTGGAAACACTTCGGAACAAATTTGGTTGAAGCTTGATCCTTAGGAGAAGTCATAGATTTGTGATTCACACTATCATGTAAACAATCAGAATCTCCCTTATCCATATAGGCTAACTTATCCTTGACTCCACCGGTATTCATAGGCTTGACAAACATGGTCTCATTCGTAGACATACAAGCATGTGAAGTAGAATCTCGAACATAATCATAGTTTGTACTTGGTTGGTGCACACCAAGTAGTTTTTTCAAATGATCACTCAAGAGTTTATTAAAAAATTTCTTATTTTCAATCAATTTCTTCTCAAGAATTTTGATGTTATTCATCAACAATATGTTTTCTGCTTGCAAAGCATCACAAATCTCACAAGACACTCTGTGTGTAGACGAGCTCCTCACTCACCTCCTTGCCACCTTAGTTAGCTCCAGTTCCTCACTGCCCTATCTTCTTTCGAATTCCCTTAACAACCTACAGATAGACTTCGGTTTGTTGTACAATGCTGCCACGACAACATGGTTTGATTTCTACTCTAAGAACCTTTGCTTCAAAGCTTAAACCATGAAAAGATTCTTAGCACACAACCCTAGTAGGTGTTGTAGATGGTTTGGTTGGCTGTGTTACTTTCTTGTGTGACACTTAGACAAAAAGGCAAAAGTAATTTGAAATCAATATATTTTTAAAATATTAGGGCTTAAAAAAATTCAAACAACCAAAAATACAAAAAAAAACTAGCCAAAATTATTTTCAAAATCACTTAAAATAGGCCCTAATAAAGACCCAAAAGACCAAAATAGGCCCAATACGTAATATGCAGATAGCGAATAATAAGTGCATTTAATAACGAAAATAACCGCATTGAAGCAGTTAGTAAAATCATGATGCGGATATCTAAAAATAATATTCATATTTTATATATCACTTTATATATATAAGAATATTATATATAAAGGGTATGCAGATACAATTATTAACCGAATCTGCATACCCTAAAACCGCTATCCGCATCTACATATGCGAATAATGATTTTTACTAACTGCATCTACATGTGCAGATAGCAGATAATGGATAGTTGCAGATCGCGGAAGCGGGCGGTTCATGTTTGCTCGCATGTACACCCCTAGACTTCCTTCATGTCCGGACACCAGCTGCAATACTTGTCTTCTAGGAGAATGTTTCTCTTTCTTCACCATAGACATAAGTACAACAATTACCCATGTCCCAATAAGTAAATAAATATATTTTTGACACCAACTAAACCAACCAAAAAACCTAACACATGTATCTATACAAAATAATATTCGTATGAATTAATTATATTCCCAATTTTCTCATGTTGTTCAGAAAATAAACAACTTTAATTCACAAACTAAAATGTTAAACAACTAAAATTGGCTTTTAGGGAATTAACCCTAACACTAATCCCCATATTAAAGTAAGACTAATCCCCCTCACAATTATAATCAGCCATTAATTCTTGGATAGGGTCTAGATGCCCTACTGGCGAAGATGCACATTTTAGGGAAGAGGATTAGCCCACAAGTGTTACCATTTTGTGGAAACCGTATTTTATTCACCTACCCATCATGCGGATCACTGCCTAATGGTAGTGGGTGACATTACTTAACACTCTTGCAGCATCGCTGAACGAGAGGATTACTCGCCTATATAAAGCAACTCAATCCTAGGAGTAAAAAGGGGGCAAGATTCGTAATCCATGCTACAATAATACCAAAGTTATAACTTGAGTACAGGCTAAGCAAATGCTCAAAAATCCCAAACAGTGCCCCAAGAAAGCATCAACACTAAAAGATGAGGGGATTAGTCATTCGTTGCTGAACCGGGTAAAATAAATGGTATTGATCCACAACTAGTGGATCATATCGTCTCTCCCTTATTCACTCTCTCATTTCCTCATTTTTCTATTAGGTTTTTAGTATTGGAAAATTCGGTGAAACTTATTTGGCTGAAAGTTTTAGTCTACTGGTTAAGTTGGTGAAGAACTTTATCCAATACTAAATCCAACTCAAATTGGAAGACCTAGAAGATGTGGTTAAGCCTAATCAATCAAGGAAATGAGCAAATTGAAATTTCATTAAGTGGAGTTAAAATTGGATTTGTCAATTCCAAATTGAGCATGTCTCAGTATTTTAACCATAACTTTCGGCTCAAGTATACGATTGCGGTAAAATTAGCGATGTTGGAAAGATAACACAAAAGAAAACAAATATCTCTTAAATAGGTCTTCCCTAATTCGGACGTTTACTATGCCAAAAGCACCCCACAATATAGGACCGAAAATCTAGGTGCATTTTTCTGAAATCCTATTCCAACTCGAACTGGGTTTCTTCAAAGGTCTATTTAAAGAGACTTCCAAGCACAAACTTATTAAAGATTCTACTTTAGAATTCAGTGTGCTATGAGAGAGTTTTAGACCTGGACTATTAATTTTAAATCTCTCTTAGAGTTTTGGTTATTGTTTAACCATCAACCTTGAATAATTGAAGCCAACCGGAGTTCCGGTTAAAGAGATCAAGAAGAAGAACTCTCCAGAGGTTCTAGGAGAGAATTAGACAAGTGGGTCACTTGTTGTAATTCAATAGTGTGACGATTGCAAAAGTTTTGTGAGTATCAACATCTTGTAATTTGCGGATTCTTCGTTATTGGATTGATTTCCTGAGTTGGCTACCCTAGAGTGGTTTTTCTCTTTAAGTTCAAAGAGTTTCCACTTCGTCACCAAATATCTGTATCAATTACTTTATTGTTTTTCATATTTTGGTGATTGTTTGTTTGTGATTGATTAAATTTTTAATTCCGCATTATATTGTCATACACCTATTCAACTCCCCCCCCTCCCCCCCACCATTCTAGGTGTTTGTTTGGAGTCTAGTTTATATTTTCATATTCCTCTTGTATTATTGCTACATCACCCACTGTTGACGCTCACTAATGTACTACGGTACCATTGAACACCTCATTACTGTAATGTATGCTTTATTAGTTAAAATATGAAAATTTGGGTTGAACCACATTTCATTAATCACTAAGGCCCCGTTTGTTTTAGAGTAAAATATTTTATGTTGGAAAATAGGTTCAGCTAAAAAGAAAGTGTGTGATAGTGATAATAGGAGGCCTTCGTGGGTGAAATTAAGATCCAGTGCAATTTGGGCAGACAATTGTAGGAGGACCCACATGCCCCAACAGGTGTTCGAGCAACTTGAGACTTGTTTGGACAGGTTGGCCTCATAAGGAGCTCTCTCACAATAGCCTACCCAGAGGTGTGAGAGAGCAGTAGAAAACTGTTTACCCAAATGAGAATCGTAAATTATTTTATGCCTATAAAGAATATTTTCAGTTCATCAATGTTTTATGCCGCACCAAACACTTAAAAATTAAAAATTAAAAAAATATTTTATACTGAAACAAACAACGTTATTCTTGTAACTACTTATTTATTTATTTCTTTATGTAAGGCTTAATCACCTGGTGCCACAGTCATACATGAAATACATAATTATGTTAGGACTGCTATGGTGGTAGAAAAAAAATGATATATACCGTAAGCAGATTCGATCAGTTGAACCTTCCCTAAATGAAAATTGTGTATGCCACAAAGCACGTGGTCAGGTAAATAAACATTAACTCTTATTTTAATTTCTTCTTTGCGTTCATTCGTCAGTGAGTTGATTTGTGAAGAAAACGGGTCAAAATTGTCTCGTGTTTGTTGTCGTTGGTGGAGGAGAGAGTGCGCACTCTGAGTAATGTGGAGGCAACTTTCCTGTGTCAGAATCTCACTCCTTCTTGCTTATACCACCTTCCTTTCTGTTTTTTTATTGGTCATGTAATATTTGGGTTAGGCACAAAAATGCCGTTAACATGGGGCTGCAAAGGATATTTGAGGTCTATTCCAAAGCTTTGTTTATTCCCAAAAACCATCGTTATCACTTACACGACCTCCACAAATTGATGCTAGAAGCTGCTTAGATGTTGGGAGACCTCTATTAGTCTATTTTCCACTTTCTAGTGCACCCATTTCTGATCAAGATAAGTGTTCAGTTTTTTCTTTTTTTTTCAAGCTTCAAAACTTATTTACAAATAGTAATGCTATTAGGAGAATTCTTGCCCTCTTTGTGTCATTCCAAATGTCATGTAACTTTTAAAACTAATCAACAAATTTGAGATGATCATTATTTAATTTTCATCTAATGATGATTTTAAAAGCCACATTGACATTTGGAATGATACAAAGAGGACAAGAGTCCTCATTCTAACATTGTTTTTTTACAAAGAGTAAAACTATATACAATACCAGTATCCTACCACTATCTCACTATACTGGCATGGAAGAGCCAATTTACCCATTCTTTTTTTTAGTAATGCCTGATCTAAGAATGGATTAACATGCTATGTTAGCATAGTAGGATTATGGTGCGGTATATAGCACTAGTCAACATAAAAATATGAAAAACAAGTTAAAATTAAGAATAATGTCATTTAGTAGAATCCCGTATAATTGACACGCAACTAAATGACGTAGCAATAAAAATCAGTCATTGCATTAATACTTGTAAAAAAAGAATAGGGAACCTTCACTTAATCCCGCTGAACTTCCATCACTTTTGCAATCTCCTTCTCAAAGTTCAAAAACTCTCAATTTAGTGTATCAAACTTTCAATTTTTTTGCAATATTATTCCTCCCGTTAAGGTTTGGGGTTAAATTGGACGGTCAAAGGGTAAAATGACCCTAATACCCTGTAAAATTTATAAAATTACAAACTTACTCTCAAATTACAATTAATTTTTGGTAAAAGCTTAACTTAACCCCGCTAAACTTTCATCGCATTAGAAGTTATCCCCCTAAACTTAAAAAACTCTAAATTTAGTGTATCAATCTTTTAATTCTTTTCAATTTCTCCCATTTGTTAGGATTTTCTGTTAAATCCTAATCGAGAGGTGTTGAAATTCTCAAAATACCCATTTTTTTTTAGGAAAAAAAAAAAAAAAAATCAAGGATTTCGAGGTTGGTTAGGATTTAACGGAATTTTTAAAAAAAAATGCCTACGCCTGAATCTTAGATAAAAATTATATATATTTTTTTTGTAAAAAAATAAATAAATAATAAGGGTAGTTTGGAAATTTTGACAAGATTTAATAGAAAATCCCAATGGAAAAAATGAAATTGAAAAATGAATACATTAAATTGAGAGTTTTTGAAATTTAATTAGAGGAATAATTGCAAATGTGATGGAAGTTCAAGGGGTTAGGTGAAGTTTTCCCTAAACTTTTTTTTTTTTTTTAAAAAAAAAAAGGGGGTATTTTAGAAAATTTTCAGCCCTTCATTAGGATTTAATGGAAAATTCTAACGGAGGTGTGAGATTACAAATTTTTTAAAGTTCGATTCACGAAATTGAGAGTTTTTAAACTTTGAGAGGAAGATTGAAAAAGTGATAGAAGTTCAAGGGAATAAAGTGAAATTTTCTAAACAGAATAAAAAAAAATAAAAATCAAGACATCATTTAGATGTATGGTAGTTATACAAGAGTCTACTAATAAAATTGTTTAAAAATCAGACTAACTTTTATTTGACAAAGATGTGTTTGATCCGAATTTGGTTTATTGTTTAACAACCCCGTTGATATATGAGACATGCTACTTCTCCAACTATTGTTCAACTCTCATTCAACATTTTTTTCAAACTAATTATTAGATATGTTTTCGTCTTACATTTCCAATAGTTGAATTTTAAAAATGTTGTTCGAATTGGATGGGAGTTGAACATGAGTGGGAGAAATAGCATTTCTCTTTATATATATATATAATTTTCTCCCCTATAATTACTATGGGATACAATCATTTGCATTAACAAAAGAAATATGTTATTTGCACAACTCTTACATAACAATTGCACAACAATGCTGATGTGTCCAACATTTTTTTTAGTTTTAAAAAAAATGTTAGACACATCAGCATTGTTGTGCAACTACCATATCTCTTAACAAAATACCAAATCAAAAACATGACCTTGATAAGAACAGCCAAGCGGCCCAAGAATATGAAGATTTAGATAATCATGAAGAAATAGAACTCTTTTCAATATTAATTTGTAACAGATTAAGTTGTTATGAAATTATTGCAAGTTAAAATTGTTAATCCTTTCTTAATCACTCTCCACTATCCTCTTCCTACTTCCAATTCAAGCATTCGATCTCTTTTCTTTTCTTTTTCTACTCTGGAGTCTGGACCTCATTTTCCTCATGCTCGTTAGTAACCACCCAACCCTCTTTTTATTTTTTCTTTTTTTCTTTTAAAAATCAATACCTGCAAATTTTTGAAGTATTAACCTTCTTTTACTTTTGCAACACATCATATATATATGGGCCATTAGGCACATTAATAATAATAAAAATAAAAAATAAAAAACTGAAATAGTCCTCTTTTTCTTGAGCAAAATTAGCTCTAGTGTTTCCCAGTTGGATAATGCTATTTAGTGGGAATGAAAAATTAGTCTTTGGATCAGAACTTGTAAGAAAAAAAATCAAATCGTTGATTTTCACTGTCATGTTATCCTGATTGTATCATCATATAGCGCAATCTATTAAATAACATTACCCTTCTCAATTTAATGAATTATGACATTTATGGGGTACTGTTGATGGTCACATTAGTTACCAAACATATGTTGTGCATAAGAGATTCAGAATATATATTACGTTTAAGATTTTAAGGACAGGCATTTCCTTTTGGATACTATACAGTATACACATAAGATATATTCCGAACTCTTTGTTTAATTTTTTGGGTGAAATTTTAATTTACTTCATGATATTTTAGCGTTTTTATAATTACACCTCAAAAGTTTAAAAATTTGTTATCTCAAATAGTCAATTTAACAAACCTTTCCTTTAGCAGCTATGGTTTGTAATGGTTTGAGTCTGACTTTGCATGGGTCGAGGAAACTTTGCCCCTACCTTTGACTTAGTTTATTGAGGAATTATTGTAACCCTGAACATTAGACTGTTTGGTCTCTTTTATATATATAAGAAGGGATCTAAACAATAATTCCGTAGGTCAAGGTTTTTTTTTTTTTTTTTTAAAAAAAAAAAAAAAAAAAAAGGATAAGAAGGGGCTTATTTCTTCCACAAAAATAAAGGCAGAGGTATATATAGTGAATATGTAATTGAGTTGTTACCTCAGCAATATCTAAAGTAGGGAATTAAGAATCTCTACAGGCCCCACGCCCCCACAATCAGGTTGATTGTAGAGATTCTTAATTCCATACTTTATTTGGAATAACATTATTCGCGGCTCCATTTCCGACCGCCTCAATATTAAATTTCTTCCAAAATAATAATAGATTGGATACCATTTAATTTTTCCTATTTTGTTTCGATAAATGGTAGGTTGTACACTTTGATATTTTTGCTGTCTCGCCCACTTTACGTGGATCTCTTTAAGTTATTAATATTTCATTTCTTATTTTATTTGTTTAAAAAAAAAAAAAAAAAACAAATAATGAGATCCACGTAAAATGATTGAAACAATAGAAATAAAGGAATCTCCAACTTCGCATTTCTATTTTGTTTTATTTAAAGAGAAGCAATCAATTAACACCTGCTTTTTGCTTGCACTCGTCATCTAAAGTAAGGTGATGGATGGATTGCTTTTATTTTATATCTGCCTTTTTCTAGAGAAAGAAAAGAAAGAAAGAAACATTCTGTTTTAGTACGACTATTTCACCATGAGTGGAGGGAAGAGGGTGATGGCCCCCCACAACTTTTAATTATTCTTTTTACGATTATATGGGTATATCTTGCAATAAAGTTAGTATCCACCTATTATATAGCTTCAAATTAAAGAGGATTAGCTGCTTTTTTTTACTTTATACTGTACTTAAAGTTGATTTGTATTTGTCTTCGGTCAATTCACACATTATAAAAAAAATAAATAAAATAAAAAGATATTGTTGGATGTAATTTAATTTTCCCAAATTCAACGAAACTTTACAATCTATTAAATTTCCTCTCCAAAAGTAGTTTGTCAGATCATATTCATGTTTTATTGATTTAACAAATCGAACCCTTTCTCCCTTTTGTGTATAGATTCGTCCCCATGGTCCATACCATTTTCCAAGAACAAAATATAATGAATGAAAGCTCCAATTTTTTAGCCACGCGTGGATCATCAATTAATAGTTTGTTGTCTAACTTAATTACAAGTAATTTAAATAGCATAATCTGTTAGAGTAAATAGTCAAACAGTTCAAAATTAATTTGAACAAATAAACATGATATAGACAATTCAAAAATTATTTATAAAAAATTATTAGAGATTCAAATCCAGTTGAAGCCGACTCATCTCTAAGTGTTGGCCTCAACTTTTGGATGCCGTAAGCATTGTTGGTGCGTTTTATCATAAGATCGTAGTGGGTGATCCGTCTTTTTTTTTTTTTTTTTACCTTTTCTTTTTTCTTTATTCCAATACATCTTTTGAATAAACTTATTCATGATTGTAATTGTATAATCTCGTTATTTTTAAGTATTTTGCATATTAATGGATTTTGAAGATCAAAACACAATTGTAAGTTTTTGTCCAAGTCCAATAGATGTAGTCGCATTGTTCGGGTCAACGGCGGAGACATGAGAGGACGATGTAGGCGATGGCCTCCTAATATTTTTGGCCTCCTCCAAACATGTCTATTATGCATGCAAACAGTTTATTAGGATTGTATGAGTTATGAAAAGAGATTGGTAAAGATAAAAATGAGATTAGTGCCAAAAATAACGTAAAAGTAATCATGAGAACCCCTTCTAAAATTTGTCTACCAAATACATAAACATTTCTCACTATCTTACCGATAATGTAGAAGAAGGCCAGCAAAACTAAGGCCAACCCTGCTGCATAGGAAAAATTAGTCCAATCCGCATATATATATATATATATGGGCTCATAGCAGTATATATATTTAGGCTCATGCATTAGCTGCTTTGGGACCAAATAATGGTCGTTGGAAAATAAAGACGTGGAACTATAGAAAATTGAAGAAAGTAGAAAAATAAAAACTGTATAGAAAGAACACTGGACAGTAAGGTGAATATTAATATGTCTCTTAGACAAATATTACCTCCCACTTAAATAATAAGTTTTGTAAAAAGAAATACAACAATTTTGTCCTCAGGATATAATACTGTCCGAATGTAGTGTGCAGATTGCCAATTCTGAACACTATTCTGAATTCAGAAATTCTGTAACAGCAAAGAAGATGAAAAAGAAGAGAAGAAAAAGATATAGAAAATATGCTGGAAAAATATAGTTTTATATAAATTTCAGAAACAGTTTATAGCAGTTTTAATACAGTTTCTAACTGTTGAAAACACAGTTTCTGACTATTGAAAAAGTGATTAGAAAATATAGTTTCTGACAGTTTAGAAAACAGTTAAGTATTCAAAAATATTACTGTTAGAAAAGCAGTTGTACACATCAGAAAAAATACACACGTAATTAATAATCTCGTGTGCGACGATGCGAACGTGCGAAGTACTAAGTGTGTCTAAAGTGTCAAAGCAACACGCATGCGTGCGATGACCAGTGCTTTACACTGGGTGACGCAACTAGCACAACTAGCACATGTATACTAAAAAATCTTATCTAGTATAAGAGCTTAATAAATGTTAAAAATACTCATAGTTTTTCAATGTGGAACATAGAGTAATAAAAGAAATAGATGAAAGTTTAAATATTCAAATTTAAGATAAACTTAAATTTTCATACATTCAAATTTGAGATAAACTTAAATTTTCATGAAATAATTTTCAACAACAATGATTTCATATAATATCTTTGATAAGTATGTTCTCTAATTGCTAATGTGTAGGAACAATCATTAGGGACTACGGCTAGTAGGCCACTCATAGGCATAAGGACAACACCCCCTATGCAATGAGGTTGTCACGAGAATTGTCGGTGAATTTTATTTGTTTACTCTTTCTTTTCTTTTTCTTTTTTCTTTTTCCTACTCATATAACTAGCTTAGAGCATCCCTAGTGAGCTCTCCAAATTTTAGCTAAAAGAATATACTTTTATTATTTTAACTACTACTTTTAACAAACTTCCTACGTACATCAAACTCTCCAAATATTTCTCTATTTCAACTAGATATTAATTTTTTTTATTGGTTTTAAGCAACCACTCCTAACAAATGAGGAGAGAGGAAAAGTGAACAGTGAAGTGAAAGGAGAGAGAAATGATTAAATATTCAATGGCTCATGAAATTTGTGAGCTAAATTTGGAGTGAAATTTTGACAAGAGCCAAAATAGAGAAATTATAGAGAGTTTGTTGAAGTAGATTTTTTTTGAGTTTTTCACCAAATTTTGGTGAAAATTTTGAAATGGAGAGCTCACTAGGGATGCCCAAATTCTAATTTTTATTTTGTTGCAATCCCAAATGGAGGAACTTCTAACCCAATAGCCTCCAAACCCAAAAGGGGGTTTATAGGGGACCATGGCATAGGATCTAAATGATGTATATGGTAAAATGATGGGCCTTGAACAATATGGGTGTATTTGTGAATTGGGTTTAGGCATACCTCTGGAAAAGTGGGCTCGAGTTCTTGTATGCCTCCCTCCACACCGGCAAACCAAGATAAATATGCCAACCTGGAGTAAAAAAATGCTTCAAATACAGGAGTAAATTGTAATGCCCCTTAAAAATAATTAACGAGTAATTAACTTTACGATTCGTTTTCCAGTCACATTCCCGAAGGAATAAAACTTAGTGAACTCTACTCCTCAAAAAGATAAAACTACACAACGGAAACATAAGATACTTCTATCAACATTAATCACTACAACCATAGCATTTACTAATAATCGTCACATTAACTAAAATCATTATGCACATCAACGTTACAAAGGATCCAAACTAATCTTAATACACAATCGAGCCTTAAATGCTAAGCCTACAACATCACCCAAAAGTACTAATTACCATGAGCGGCCTTTAAAATCCTACAATCCTCAAACATTACCTGGATCGTTATCACTACGCCAATCGATCGCATCAGCCTCGAGGTCCATCTCAAATCCAACATCTAAATGAAGTATAACTATAAAACAACACATGTTTCATAGGTGGAAAAGATACAAGTGTAAGTCCACGACTTAGTGAGTAATAATACATGGTGTACACTGATAAGCGTCGAATGTTGCACATTCAAGCCCCTTAACTTATATATGTTAATTCATTAGCATTGTTATTTGTTTGATTTTGTGTTGTTTTATTGTTTTCAAGTTTTAAATAAAGACACAATTAATTCCATAAATTTTGGGCTTAAAGCACACTTTAAGAAGACCTAAAAGATATTGGTAAGCTTAACCAATCATAATAGAAGACTTATATGATGTGGTTAAATTTAATCAAATCAATAGAATGATTAAATCGGAATTTCTCCACTAAGAGTCAAAATCGGATTGGATTCAAATTTGGATTCTGCATATGTCTCAGTGTTTGGATCATAACTTTTGCGTGAGATATCGGATTGCAATGAAATTGGTGGCCTTAGAAAGCTAATACAAAATACAACAAATATGTTAGAAATAAATTTTCCCTAATTCGGACTTTTACTATATCAAAATCACCTCGCAATAAAAGACCGCAATTCTAGACGAATTTGGAATCCTTTTCCTACTTGGATTGAAGTTTCAATCTCCTACTTGAACAAGAAGACTCAAGAGACGATTTTTCTGAAATTCTAAGGGCTTCTAGGACTTGTGTGCTCCCTATAAATAGACCCCTAAGCTTCAAGAGAATGGGTGCTTGGGCTTGTGCTTAGATTTAGACAGAAAATTCTTCTTGAAGGCCTGACAAGTTGAAGAGTAGAAGAACATGGCAGGAGTCCATTCTAGCACTACGATGAGCGGCTAAATTCCTAATAGGGTGTTGATGTAGCTCTTTCCAAGTAACAATGGTTTAATTATATTTTAATTTTGGATTTTCTATATGCATGATAGTTGTATAACTGTGAGAATTGATTTTAATGTTTATATTAATCATTATGAATTTCTTATCTTGTCTTAGAAAGTCTTTTATATTGATTGAACTCAATCCTTCATATTTTCTATGATTATGTGAATGGTTGTTATACAACGGTTTTAATTGATATATGATCAAGAGGATTAGATAGGTCATGCCTAGGAAAGACAGATTGTACTACATCCTAGTTTAGTGTAATTTAGGTAGACAGTTCGTACCAACCAAAAATGGGTTATACTATTCCATTGATTGTGTGTATCCTATTAAATACATAGCTAATTCATGCCAAGGGAAGACGGGTCGTACCTCATCTTAGTGGTTAGGTGGACGGTCCGTGCCAACCGAAGATGGATTATACTTATTCTTTAGAGATAATTTCTTAACTACTCGAGTGAGACGAGCCCTATATCATGCATAGTATGAATTTTCCTTATTAATTTATGATTGACCATTGTTATGCGGTGAGTGGTGAAATCAATCCCCTATTCTTTATCTCATCCATATTCTATTTAAATTTATGCATTTATTTTTAGAAAACAAAAATCAAACATTTTTAAATTAAGTTATATTTAATCTCGATAAGCTTGATAATAGTGGTAAGTATTCCCGCCTGTCAAGCGGGTGACCCGGGTTTGATCTTCGGCAACGGCGCCAAAAATTGATGTGGTCTTTTGTTTACCAAAATATATCAATAATAAAATTAACCACTCGCAATAGAATGAATCCTTATAGGATAAGGCTATAGAGAGGGTGTCGAACCTCAAGGACTGCGCATGTATTATTATCAAGTTTATCGAGATTAAATATAACTTAATTTAAAAAATGTTTGATTTTTATTTTCTAAAAATAAATGCATAAAAGTAAAAGACATAAATTTATATAGAATATGGATGAGATAAATAATAGGGGATTGATTTCACCACTTACCGCATAACAATGGTCAATCATAAATTAACAAGGAAAATTCATACTATGCATGATATAAGGCTCGTCTCACTCGAGTAGTCAAGAAATTACCTCTAAAGAATAAGTATAATCCATCTTTGGTTGGCACGGACCGTCCACCTAACCACTAAGATGCGGTACAACCCGTCTTCCCTAGGCATGGACTAGCTACGTCTTTAATAGGATACATACAATCAATGGAGAAGTATAACCCATCTTCGGTTGGTACGAATCGTCTACCTAAATTACACTAAACTAGGGTGTAGTACGATTCGTCTTCCCTAGGCATGGCCTATCTAATCCTCTTGATCATATGTCAATTAAACCCGTTGTATAATCATCATTCTTATAATCACAGAAAATAAGAATGATTTGAGTTCAATAAAGGTAAAAAGCTTTCTAAGACAAGAGAAGAATTCTAGCAATATTGATTATGAATTGAAGAACAATTGCATTAAAAGATGAAGAATAATATCAAATTGTAGCAATTCTCATAATTATACAACCAACATGCATAATCTAAAATTCTCTAAATTAAAATACAATCAAACCATTGTGCTTGGATAGGGCTACATCAATACCCTACAAAACACCATGCAGTGAACTCAGTTATTTAGCAAAAGATTATAAATGACAAGCAGTAATATAAATGAAGTCCTTTGTTGAATAAAAGAATGACATGGTAATACATTATATATAGATAATACATGACATGTTAAACGAGCATATCATATGTTAAACAATATAGTCTACTTGATATATTAACCCTTTTTTCGGCAGGGTTGCCCTATCCCGAGGAACCCGTAGTACAATATCGGTGCCCCAAATGTTTCTATATACCGTCATATACTAGCAGCCCGACCGAGTCAGACCTCGGGTGGCACACGCTACTAGAAAATCCGTACCATGACCCCATCCGTAGATGGTGTGCCTGTTACAAAAATAACCATTGGATCTGAGGCCAAATATAAAAGTAAATATCTTTGACCATAGGGTTAACCTGTATAATATTAAGTCCATGGCCATTATCTCACACGTACCAGTGTAGCATGTCATAAGATTCAATTTAATATTCACTGTCTTTTATATGCATCCATTTACAAACTCATTACTTTTATTATCTCGTTTAATCATCACTAATTTTCGCAAAATAGATTTCACAGTAACTAAAAAGTATGCATCATGTGAGCTATAAACATGCATGTTTGGTACACAAAATAATCATGTTTATGCAGAAAGGTAATAACATGTATACATGTGAGTTTTTACTTATTTGTATTGTAGGGTGTTTCCACAAAATCCTCTTGAATCTCCTCAACCTCGAAATCTAAGAAAAACCTATCATTAGTCCTAATTGCGAGTTAAAACTAATTCTAAGCTGTTATAAGTTCAAAATAGTTATTCTTCTTGACCCACGAACGTTTAAGACATAGGATTGAACGTTTGGGATATGATGCACGAACGTTCGACACATGAGGAACAATCGTTCGAAGCATAAGGATCAAACATTTGGCCAAGGGGATCGAATGTTTGTCCCTGGCAAAAACTTAGTTTCGAACCAAAACATAACCAAACTACTTTTAAGCAAAGCCTAGGGTCTTAACAACATTCCTAATATGGTCTAAAGACATAATAGCACATCACACAAGTAACATAATGTCTAAAACATCAAAATGCTAAACCTAATACTAAGCTAGCATTAAGACCATTATAATGACTAGTGTTATTATAGTTTACATATCCATGTCGCAATAACAGTTTTGTAAGATAAAGTAAAGACAAGCATTATAATAAAGTTATTTTGGTTTACACATTTGTGTCGCAATAACGCTATTATAATTAATTGAAGCAACGGTAAGTATCTATAATAGTCTAAAAACAAAGATTAACGTTTACATGTCGAAGCAAGCTGAAGCCATGGTGACATAACGTTTAATTGTTAATCCATAAGCAAAGACAAAAACGTAAAAAAATAAGATAATACATCAATCTGTTAGTTTTTGATTGGCTGCATTCGTTGACAAAATCACTATCATGTAATGTTATTGTTTTCACAGGGATGCCGTCTATTCCAAAATATTCAAAGTATTTAGAGTTTATTTCTCTAAGATGGAAAGAGCCTTATTATAACAAGTTCCAGTGTCACAAGCTACAAGAAGGCTGTTTTAGTGTTCAAGGAAGATTCTGTGCAGATTCCAACTCAGAAAAGTTGGATCCTTTATTTCCGTTCGGACAGCCCAATAAAGCGCCCAGACGCTCATTGGTCAGCAACAACCACCCGGACAACGTGGCAATACCGTCCGGATGTCCATCAGTGTCTAGAAGATTCGAATAGTTCAAGGTTCCATCCGTCCGGATGTCATGCCAACGTATCCTAACGCTCATCAGTGTTCGACAAGTAATCTGATTTCCTTCACAGACACGGATAAGGGAAGACAGCTGCATCCGTCCGGATGTCAGGGCTACACCGTCCGGACGCGATCCTTAATAATGCAAGACGCGGAGAAGAATTACAGCCGTCCAAACGCAGTCCTTATTATGGTAATTACGTGCAACAGAGGTGCAACCGTCCGGATGCTAGGGCAACATCGTCTGGACGCGGTCTTATTCAAGTAAGCACTTATAGAAAGCCGGATGCACAGTTGTCCGTCCGGATGGCCTCAGCTTGCGTTTGGATGCCACGTAGAGAAAACTGAATCAGAGTCGATTTAGGTCTTCTGTAGCCTATAAATATAGGCCTCTAGGCATGTACAATTTATAGAATTCGGTATTGAATTCTTTAGAGCTTAAAAAATATATTTTAGAGAGAAATTTTGAAGATCCGCTAGCTCTCAAACCGTTGTGTTGTTGTTGTGCTCGTTATTGAAGTCTATCTTAGGGAGGAGTCCTAAGGTAAAGGAATCCATAGAAGACCCCTTCAAGTAGGAGACTTAGTTGGGAGGCGTTCACTTTTGGTTACATGTTAAAGTTCTAGATACGATCGTTGCATCGGGTATGTGAGTGCTACTGTCTATGTACTAGCTTTGTCTTCTGATAGTGGATTTCTTAGGTTTGGCTGCTCCGGAATTGTTTTTCTCTTCATTGCGTTCCCACTTTGTTAACAAAACATTTTTGTTCTTTAAATTCCGCATTTACAATATTTTGTTACACATTGTGAACACACACGGTAAATTAGAAGTCATTTATTTTTTAATTGGCATCAGAACAAGTACACTCCCTTTGGACTAATCTCCTGAGTGTGATCCATATTTTTGTTGACTTCTTTTATCATAAATTCTTCCACGTTATATGAAGAGAATTCTGATACTGAGCTCCTTGAGAATTTTCTTAAACTGAGTAAAAATTCTAAAAATTCTAATAAAGAGCTCAAAAAGGTTAGGAAAGAAAAAAAGTTCTTGATCATTAGACTGTCTGAATCACATGCTTTGATTGATTCTTTGAAATCTGAGAATACCATGTTGTTTAACATTATTGATACACTTGAGAATAAATTAAAAGAATCTGAAGATATCTTGAAAAAATTCTCTAGTGATTAATAATTTAAAAGGCATGCCTTGTATTCATTCAAATATTTCTAACAAGCTTGACTTAATTGTTGATGATTTGAGTGATTCTACTTCATATGCTTCTGATTTTGAATTAGATTCTATTGTTATTAAGCTTGTGATAGTAGATACTGCTTGTTTAGATAATTCTGAAAAATTCTTGCTTAAATAATTGTGTGAAGCCTAAATCCAAAGATGCAGGAATACAAGCTCATGGTAAGTATGTCCCTACTTGTCATAATTGTGGGAAGGTTGGTCATATTGGACCAAATTATTTTCTGTTAAAAACCCACAGATCTTGGATTAAGCAGGATGCTCCGAGGAAAGGCAAAGTTGAAAATTCGTCCTCCAAATATGTCCCTCTACATAGGAGACATATAAAAGGTAAGGACAGTGTTATTTGTAAGAATACTAACCTAAAATCTGCAGAGACAGTCAAGAAGAATTCAAACAAAAGAAGCATGTCTACCTGTCATCACTGTGGCATCACCGGTCACATTCGACCCAAATGTCCACAACTCCAGACTCAGGAATCGAAGGTTCAGAGGGAGCTGCCAACAAGAGCAACATCAGACACTCTACCTCCGACGACACATCAGGCTCTACGGCATCAACAGAAGTTTGTTCCTGCCAATCAGAGTGGCAAACCAAAGAAGAACAAATCAAAGCGCTACAAGAGAAAGCCGTAGAAGCCCAATAGCAACCATGGCTATGAGGGGTTGCTGAGCCTGATGCAATGCTAATGAGAATGGCCAACATGGACAAGACTCGCAAACCACCTCCACAGGTCAAGCAGGTATGAGTCAAGAATTATGAGACCATTCACCCCTTGAGGGGGAGTGGACTCACCTAAGTAAATCCTAGTGCATGTCAGGTATGTTTGCATTGCATTATCATATTACATCTTATTTATGCCTTGCATTCTGTTTGAGGAATTATTTATTTTATCCTCCATATTTTCTCTTGGTGTCTTGAGAAATTTCTGCAGGTACTATTTGGGGATGACAGAAAAAGCACATCAGGTTCTGCTTTTCTGTCTTGGTAAATTCTGAACCTTCCCTGTGAACAGATTTGATTTTATCACACATGCTAAGAGGTGTTTGTGCATTTTTTTTTCATCTAGCATGTTCTAGTTGTTTTTCTGTCTTATTTTTTTTCAACATAAAATAATAATAATAATTTGGGGAGAAGATGCAGAATTTTTTATTTTATTTTTATTTTTTTTTATAGCTTTTCAGATATTGCATGTGTTTTTACCTTTTATCTCAATTCATTGTGCATTGATTAAATATGTTTATATATGATTTAGAGTTTATGTCTGATATCTACTAAGTTTTCCTATTGCATCTTAATGATAGATAATTGCTTTTTTCATGCGATAAAAAATTGTGCACTATCCAAAGTTCCCCCAAGGTACAATTTTTTTTTCTCTCTCTGATTTTTAGCTTCTGAAAATTCTGATAAGGGAGAGATTTTTTTTGCTAAGATGGTCAAATTGACCAACTCGTTAGTTGAACCTAGAACCCATAATTTCAGGCATTCTTTCTAGGTTGCAGCACCAAGTGATAAAAAACATTTAAATTTAAGTAAATATAGATAAATAAAAAGATCTACTGCTTATTGTGCTGTAAAATCTGTTCTTGCACTTCTCCCTATAGAAACAGTTAGTAACCAAATCATTGCGGTAATAGATGGTCACTAAAGAACTAAGTAAGAGAAAAGTGCTGCATCTTAGGGGGAGTGTATCAGATGAGGGTGGCTAGGCCCTAGTAAAATAAGGTTTGACTTTTGACTAATTTATCATTGATTTTCTCTCTTGTTTAGAAAATTCAGTTGCTTTAAATCATATCAGCAAACATCATACCTTATTGAGAAAGCTTTCACACACACACGCATTGCATGAGTTGAGTAATCTATTTAAAATTTCTATATGCAAGGAAATTTGTTCTTATTGAATACTTAACTCTCAATTATATCCACCACAAAAAATTGAGGATTTAGTAACGTGCAAATTTTCGTGGGTTACTAACATTAGTAACGTGCTAACAATTCGCACGTTACTAAAAACTTTAGTAACCTGCTAATTTAACACGTTACTATTTAGTAACGTGCGAAAATCTGTAGTAACGTGCAAAAATTTGCATGTTACTAAATTTGGTACGTTACTAAAGTAGTAACCCTAAAATTTTGCACATTACTAAATATTATGTCAATATAATTTTTTTAAAAATAATAAAATTTTAAATAATTAGTAACCTGACTAATTTTGTTCGTTACTAAATTTAGTAACGCACAAATTGTTTGCTCGTTACTAAATTAGTAACGTGCAAAAATAGTAAGATGGAAAGAGTCTTATTATGACAAGTTCTCTAAGATTTAGAGCTTATTTTTCTAAGATGGAAACAGCCTTATTATGACAAGTTCCAGTGTTACAAGCTGCAAGAATGTTATTTCAGTGTTTAAGGAAGATTTTGTGCAGATTCCAACTCAGAAAAGTCAGATATTTTATTTCCGTCCGGACACTCATCAATTAGCAACAACCATTTGGAAGATGTGGCAATACCATCCGGACGTCCATCAGTGTCTAAAAGATTCAAACAGTTTAAGGTTGCATCTGTCCAGACGTCATGGCAACACGTCTGAACGCTCATCAGTGTTCGACAAGTAATCTGATTTCCTTCACAGTTACGGATAAGGGAAGACAGCTGCATCCGTCCGGACATTAGGGCTACACCGTCCAGACGTGATACTTAATAAGGTAAGACGTGGAGAAGAATTACAACCGTCCGGACATCAGGGCAACACCGTCTAGACGCAGTCCTTATAATGGTAATTACGTGCAGCAGAGGTGCAACCGTCCTGACGCTAGGGCAACATCATCCGAACGCGGTCTTATTCAAGAAAGCTTTTTAGCGCGTTATGGAAACCCGGTTGCACAGTTGTCCATCCGGACAGCCTCAGCTTGCTTCCGGACGCCACCTAAAGAAAACTGAATCAAAGTCGATTTAGGTCTTCTGTAGCATATAAATAGAGGCCTCTAAGCATGTACAATTTATAGAATTCGTATTGAATTCTTTAGAGCTTAGAGAGTATATATTAGGGAAAAATTGTGAAGATCCGCTAGCTCTCAAGTCATTGTCGTTGTGTTGTTATTGTGCTCATCATTGAAGTCTATCTTAGGGAGGAGCCCTAAGGTAAAAGAATCTATAGAAGACCCCTTCAAGTTGAAGACTTGGTTGGGAGACGTTCACGTTGGGTTGCGTGTCAGAGTGCTAGATACGATCGCTGCATCGAGTATGTGAGTGTTACTGTTTATGTACTAGCTTTGTCTTCTGATAGTGGATTTTCTGGGTTTGGCTACCTCGGAGTGGTTTTTCTCTTCATTGAGTTTCCACTTCGTTAAAAAAATATTTGTGTTCTTTAAATTCTACATTTACAATATTTTGTTACACATTGTGCACACACACGGTAAATTAGAAGTCATTTATTTTTCACAATCGATAATCTAAAGTAAAGATTTAACATTTAAATGCCGAAGCAAGTCCAAGCTATGGTGGCATAACGTTTAAACGTCAATCTAAAGTAAAAACAACACATATATACACATTATTAATCTTTTAAGCTATTTGGACCCTTTAACAATGTATTAAAGGTAAATAACTCAATTTAGATAGCAAAGAGACATGCTTAGTGAATCTTAGAATATTTTCTCAACAGTTCACATTCAAACTGTGGCGCCCGATTCAAATACATGGCATTTATTTTAACCAAGCCAACTCAAAGGTTGAGTGACTGTACATACATCAACCTGATAGACAAAATCAAGGTCTCACACTATAGCATAAATATGAACTCGATATCAGTGTTCCATAACAATGCAGTGGACACATAAATACATGAGAATGAGAGAGAGAGAGAGAGAGAGAGAGAGAGAGAGAGAGAGAGAGAGAGAGAGAGAGAGAGAAAGAGAGAGAGAGAGAGAGAGAGATAACACAACAGAGCTGATGTGAACATCTATGTGATTAAAGCTTATATGTATCTTTTACATACAAAAGAATGGTTGTACGAAAGGTGTCACATACGACATATTTTCATACATAAAAGTCAAGTACATAACAAAAGTTGTACCATACAAAAGTGAACTAATTGAGATTTCGACACAAGCACCTGACGTTGTACAGCCTCAATCATTGTAACCCAAGCCTAAGGTTAACATATCCTCATCAACGTCTAAGGTACCTACATCAACAACATTGTCTATGCGATTGTAGGTGAAAATAAATATTGACTTCTAATTTAACCAAGTGTGTGTGTTTGCGTGCAACAAAATATCTTAAATGTGAAATTTAAATAAGACAAGATATTTGTCACGAAGTGGAAACTCTGTGAAGATAAAAACTACTCCGGGGCAGCCAAACCCAGGAACTCCACTATCCAAAAACAAAGCTAGTTACAAGATACTCGTACTCACATACTATTATGCAGTAGTCATACCTTTAACTCTGACACGAAGCCTATCATGAACGCTTCCCAACCAGAACTCTTACCTGAAGGGGTTTTTGATGGATTCCTTTACCTTAGGGCTGACTATCACGCCCCCATTTTGGGATATAAGGGGAAACGTGAGTTTGAGTGCTAAAACCATTTAAAAGGAAGCGTACATTTACAACATATAGATTGTAACTTCTTAATATATTATTCCTGTCTGATAATAAATCTTTACAACGCCATGAATTCCAATAAGAGACATACTATACAAAGTAAAGGTTTGGTCGATCCACAATGAACTATTGCTTTTAGCGAGGTCTACGCCATTACCAAGAAATGACTCCGTCTTACTGTGTTATCTGAAAAGATTTGGGAAAATAAAGGGTGAGTTTGACAACTCAGTAAGGAAATCACAATAAAAGTAAAATTTTCTTTTCAGGAATTCTAAATAAAATTCAAGTAATTTAGCAGATAAAGAAACAGTTAAATAACATGCAAATAGATCAAATGCAGCATGGTGCTTGAATCATTTATACAGTGTATCAGTTTTACCCTCCACCAGCCCACCTCCGCAATTTAACCATGTGCGGTGTACGTTACGTTTGGCACATCCAAAAGGACCGATCCCGAAGGACCTATCCCGAAGGACCTAATCGCTCATCCTGTCGTCACAGAGAAGAGCCGACGGATTAGGAACTTCACTAGGTGAAGCCCTCCCGACCGATAGCCCACACTTTTGATGTGGTTGCCACGCTACCCAAATGGATCCGGATCAAAACACGATGCAACCGTGGGGGAAAACTTTGTGGAATATATGCACATATAATTACTATAATATCATCATTATCCGCTCACAAGGAGCACATGCAACATATACGATATGATGCACAAATACAACTATACAGAATCTCATGAAATCCTCATATAACACATATACATTTGATATCATATAATCACATGATTTCTCAATCACATTTGATAATAAGAGTAATATCATGACAAAATATTAAAGAGACAATTAATATAAGGGAATAAAGGCGTTTAGGAAAAATCCCCAACTTTTTCTTTTGAAAAGTCTTATTAAAATTTCGCCGGGGTTTTTAGGTTGTGTTCCCTTACCTGGATTTTCCATTAGCGTCGGGGTTGAGCTTTTACCTAAATAAATTGCAAGTATAAGCTTAGAAGAATATTCTAAAATTTGTAGTCTAAAACTTAATTAAAGTATACTTTATATATATTTACTACAAAATACGTAACTAAGGACTCCAAATTATACCCTGTCAACATCCATAAATTCACATTATTACATAGTGACTAAACCACCAATAAGTGTGACTCACTCAACCCAATCACAGTAAATCTTCCAAAAATAATAGAAACCCCCATGATTTACCCAATCCTTAGTCCTAAAAGTCCACGACCCTAACATTCTAATATTAAACTTACTCAATTTACAAGTCAATTTTTCAGAATAATATTCCTGCCATCAAGATCTTAATTCAACAATAATATCCATCACTAAAATCATCAATACTCAGAAATTATACTTTGAATTAACCAATATAAATTAACAAATCTCCAACAAAATTGAACTATCCAAAATCTTCAATAATATCATTCATAAACGACTCAAAATCAAGTCTCAAATCAGCCCCCATCCACAACTTAACTATATGAGAGAAGTATCCAAAATCATGCTAGCATTTACTAAGTCGACTCAAAACAAAATCCAAACCCAATTATCATTTAGCCAAACAATAAGCCAAAACCCAAAAAAATACCTATAACCTGCCACAAAATCCTCAAACATAATAAGTACTCTTAATCCGCAATTCATATAGCCCGCACTAAGAACACATAAACTATAAATCAACTACATGGAATCAACAAGAAAACACCCATACTTTACACTGTTCGGCCAACACGGCTACCTAATCAAAGACCCTCATTCCAAAATCATACACTGAACCGAATCACAAACACCCATGCCAATTATCCAAAATCACCACAAGCAGAAATACTTCACAACACCTATATCACACGGCTACTGTCCAAAACAAAAGACACTACATGGTTTAGCCAAACTGTACACCCAGCAGAAAAATCACAACAATCAACCGGAAAACAAGCTTAAGAATCATCCCAATCAATCCTCAAATTAAGCATTTAACTAAGAATTATTTTAGGAATTTACCCAGAAAATCCACCTGAAGATTCCGCTGGAAAACACCCATAAAGAACTGGGTCTTCCTCAAAGTTTCAACGGGTCATGGGTCACTGGTCTTCTCTCCCGAGTCTGGCGGTTGCTTGGGCCGTCGGGTCTCACTGGGTCACGGCTCCACCAAAAATCGCACCCCCAGCTCACCGGCAATGATCCAGCTCTGGCCACTGGGGACCCTTGGAGGATCGGCCTCCGGTTCTTCCTCTCTGTTTCGTCCCTGTCAGACCAGCCGGAAATCGGGCCTGGGTCCCGATTTCACGATCTCCATCTCTCTCGATCTCCCTTTCTCCTTCTCTCCCAATCTCTGTTTCTGCCTCTCACCGGTCTCTCCCTCGGACTCACTCTCTCCCTGGCTCCCGATCTCTCTATTTCTCTGCATCTCTCTCCCTTTCTCAACCAATTTCCCTCTCTCAGTATCTCTCTCCCTCTGTCTCACTATCTCTCGGTGAAGAAAAGAACAGAAGAAGAAAGAATGAAAAAGAAGAAGGAAGAAGACGAGAAAAGAAAGAAGAGAAGAAGAAAATAATAAAAAGAGAAAACAACTTGCCGTGCAAGTTGTTATTGTTTTTTTTTTATTATTATTTTTTTTTTTTATTAATTATTGTGTCTAATAAAATCTGGGGTATTACACTGACCCCTAAGATAGACTTCACATAAACTATTGAGCACACACTGGCAACGGCTTGAGAGCTAACGGATCTTTGATTCTTCCTAAACACCCTCTCAAAGCTAAGAGAATTCAATACTGAATTCTGTATAATTGACAAGCCAAGGGCCCTCTATTTATAGGCTTACAAAAAACCTAAAACTGCTGAGATTCGGACTCTGGCTGTCGAGCGTTCAGATGGAAGCTAGCCACGTCCGGATGATCTTCTGCGAAATTCTTTCAAAAATAGAGCAATTCTATCCTTATCAGGCCCATGTCCGGATGGCTTGGTCGAGCGTCCGGACGGTCTTCGCTATAACTCCTTCCTGCGTTCAAATGGAACACTGAAATATTTTGAAATGCTAGACAACGTCCGGACGACTTTCAGAGACTTCCCTAACAGTGTCGACTTCTTAAATCCAACTCCATGTTGAATACTGATTGACCTAGCCGTCCGGACAGTGTTGCTTTCTCTTCCGGAGCTCTTCAAAGCAAAACTACTGGACACTATGGGGCGTCCGGACGCCTTCAAAGGCTCGTTCGAACAGTTGCACAGGAACCGGTTAATTTGGCTTGGAATTTGCAAGAACTCTTCATGGACATCTTCTAGAAGCTTGTGATCAGTCACATGCTTTGATTTGAACACTGTTTGAATACATGAAGATTCTGAATTGAGAATTGACCAAACTATTAATACGTAACCATTACATAAAGTGTTTTTTGTTATCCAGAATGTAGCCAGTATAAAATACTAACATACTCCCCCTTTGGCAATTTTGGGACAAAAACACTTGACCGGTTTGTAAATACATTGCCGATCTAAATACCAAAAATAATCCAAAAAACATTCCCCCTTTTTGTCACACAATGACAAATGGTAAATAGAGCATTAATAAAAACATAAGTGTTTAATGAAATACAAAATGTCATCACAAATTTAAAATTGTTTTAAAACAAAACAATAAAAAGTAAAAAAAATCAGTCCTCATCATCAGACTTGGGGTGATGATACTGCAGGCACTCCCTGATGTCAATCTGACACTGTTCAACACGCTCTCCAATAAGATTAACTTCACGCTGGAGAGCTCCCATAAATGACATAAGCTGAGTAAATGCAGCTTCTATATCAAATGAAGGGGCCACAGCCTGTGATGATGATGATGCAGCTGCTGGTGGGGGAATTGGTGGAGGCTAAGGAACACTGCCTTAAGCCTCATGCCGCAACTGTGCATTGGACTTCATGAGGGTTTGAATACCAAGAGGATCTGGAATATGTGATTTGGGCTCAGAGTCTGAAATATCTGTCACGACCTGAAGACAGATTTGAGTGATTAAACACCCAAAAGACATACTCGTGTTCTTCTCGTCTCGAACCTCGAGCATAGTGTGCAAGATGTGCTTGCATAAGCAAAAAGGAGTCTACATCACTATGGCATAGAGAAGGGTGGCCTTCTTGAGAGTAAGCTCACTCCGACGAGCTTGAGGCCAGAGGTTTGTCACAAAAACCTTTGCTAAAAATCGGTGCATAGGAACAAAAGCACCGATGTTGATTTGGGACTGGGACTTGTCTTCTCTCTATGGTCTCGTCCCAAAGAAATCATGTAAAAAGTCAATGCTGGGTGCCTCATCACCAGTAGGGAAAGGAACGCCTGAGACTGGTAAAACAGGAACTCCAATCACAGCACTGATAAGCTGTGGATAAATCTGAATCGGTTGTCCTCTGACCATGGTCTGCATAATCAGTCCTCTGTCTTCATCTTGGATGATGATCATTTTGCCATAAAATTCCCGTACTAATCTGGGAATGGTCGGGCAGGCACAATTGTACAGGTACTCCCATTGGTTTTCCAGAAGCATCTGAGCAATGGGGAGTAGAACGGGATCCCTCAGATTTGTGCGGAGAAGATTTTGCTCCGATAGGACCTGCCGCAATTGCATGTGGTGCAGCCTGTCAGCAACTGACTCTTCAGTTCTTTGCCTGACTTGGGGAGGAGAGTCATCTGAAGACATATTTCATGGGCTAAAAAAAAAATCATAGAAACAAATCCATGAAAGCATTAATTCGTGTTAGCCCCAAAAAAATTTGGGCATTATGACGGCTATAAAATGGACTATCCCAAATATTACAACTACATAAAACTCAAACCAAACAATAACAACATACCAAATATGCAAAATCACATCCCAATCAATAAAGAATTTTGAGCAACAATACATATTAACTCAAAATAAGAGAAACCCAAAAAAAATTAATTTAAGCATAAAAACTTAAAATAAATTGGTAAAAGAGTATAAAAACATACCTGGGGTGGAGATAAATTGCAAGGATGACACGTGCACGTGAGAAATATGCATAAAAAGCACAGAAAAAACGTACAAAATGACTAAAGAAGCCAAAAAAAAAAGAAAAAAAGATATGAGGCAGCTGCGGCGCGGGGAGAATGCGATATAACCCTACAGGGTTCACCGTCCGGACGGAACTTAAGTGACATCCGGACGTAGTGCCACGTAAGAGATCCCAAAAACAAGCCCGTCCGAACAAGGAGGAGGGACGTCTGGACGAATCAACCTTTCCGTCTGGACAGTCAGAACCACCGTCTGGATGCTTCACTAAAAAATCTGAAAAAGAGAGGAAAAATAGCAGAAAAATATTTCCCAAATAACTTTCAGAACATGCATGTATATAAACCTGATATCCCAGTTCAATTAGAATTTAAAAAAGATACCAAGATATAATTGAGAGTTAAGAGTCAATGATCACAAAAATTTCCCTACAGAAGGACATTTTTTCAATAGTAAACTTAACTCAAGCAATGCGTGTATGTGTGTGTGAAGGCTTTCACAAAAAGGTATCAATTTCACTGATATGACTTAAATCACCGGATTTTCTAAAGAAGAGAAAAAATCAATGTTAGATCAGTCAAAAGTCAAACCTTATTTTACTAAAGTCTAGCCACCCTCATCTGATACACTCTCCCTAAACTGCAACACTTTTTCTTTTACATCGTCCTTTAGTGACCGTCTATTTCCGCAATGATTTGGCCACTGACTGTTTCTATAGGGACAAATTTCAAGAACAGATTTATAGACATAAGTAGTGGATCTTTTTATTTATCCATATTTATTCAGATTTGAATGCTTTTTATCACTTGGTGCTGCAACCTAGAAATAATGCCATAATTTATGGGTTCTAGGTTCAAATAGCGAGTTGGTCAATTTGACCATCTTAGCAAAAAAATCTCACATATAGAATTTCCAGAAGCTAAAAGTCAGAGGAGAGAAAAAAAATACCTTAGGGGAGCCTTGGATAGTGCACATTTTTCATCGCATGAGAAAAGCAACTATCTAGTATGGATGCCACTGGGAAACTTTGCAGATATCAAGAAAAACTCTCAGTTATATAAAGGCAAAAGATAAATGCATCAAAAACTGAGGCATCAATTAAACATACATAAGATATCTAGAAGCTATATAATGGAACAACAAAACTCTGCATCCTTTTCCCCCTTTTCCCCCTTTTTTTTAAATTTTTTTATTAAAAAGAAAACAAAAACATGCTTTATAATAAAGAGGATAGTATAGTACAAGCATGTAAGATAGAAGCAAACCTGACCTTTAGGGAGAAAGGTTTGACAATACCATGATAGAAAAGCAGCCGCTCAACGTGCTTTTTCTATCATCCATATTTAATACCTGCAGAATCTTCTCAAGGCAAACAAGAGGGAATATAGGGATAGAAAAGATGGTTCCATAACAACATGCAAAAATTTCATATGATGCTATAAAAATGCTATGCAAGTGTATCTGTCATGCTCTAGGATTTAGGAACCAAAATCCTAGGCATGTGTGACCTCGCCTAATGGGTAGGTCCGCTCCCCCTTAGGGGTTGGATGTCCTCTTTCTTGTCCTGTCCTTCCTTTTTTAGCTGTAGTGACAGAAATCTGATTAGATCTTGCATGAAGGAACTGACAGAAGATGTTCCTTCATAGGAGATTTCCCTTCCTGCAGTCTTTTGTTCCCCCATATACGACTTCTTGGGGACCCAAGTCTTTCTTACTTGAGTAGGATTCTGCAGCTTCTGATGCCTCGAAACATAATTTATGGGTGGAGATCTATGATGCCTGGGTGGCTTAGGTGGAGGATACCTAGGTCTGATATGACTGCTAACTCCACATTGGTGACACATGGGAGTTTTAGGAGCCTGCCACTTTTTCTTCCTCTGAACTTGTTGATGTGGGCATTTAGGTCTGATGTGCCCTGGCTTGCCACAGTGATGGCATGTAGGAGGCTTTCTTCTGATAGGAAGCTTGGCCGGAGGCTGAGGGATGACTGGTACTTCCCCATCCATAACAGGTTTTCCCTTCTCCACGATTGAGGGTGGAGACTTGAAAATAGCCGGCTTCACAAAAATAGTCTGGGAGGTAGAAGGAGTATCAGACGTATAAGGAGGAACATACCCGAGTCCGGTCTTGTCGGTTGAGCACTTCTGAATAGAGAGCATGTGAATTAGCTTCTCGTCTGAGACTCTCTCTAGCTGTAACTGTGTCTCCAGAAGCCTCTCTTCTAGATTATTGATTTTTATGAGCATGGCGGTCTTCTTAGTCCTGAGGCTGTTAAGCTCTAGTACTTGCTGCTTATATTTCTCCCTCAGTTTTAAGAACTTTACATATTGAAGTTGATAGGCTAACTATATATCTTCTTCTTCACTATTCTCAGAGTAGTAAGATTGAGAATCCTCCTTTTCTTCATGTGGGGCCATGAAGGCCAGGAATTTTTCTTCCTCAAGAGTTTCTTCTTCCTTCTCAGACTCATCGCTTAGAGTTGCATTAAAGGCTTTCCCTTTTAATTTCTTCAGATTTGCACATTCAGTCCTGATGTGCCCGAAACCTGAACATTTGAAGCATTGAGGACCCCTCAGATCTTTCTTCTCTGCTTCTTCTGACTCAGCTATGTGGGGAGCCTTTCTTAGTCTGTCAGAGAACTTCTTCTTGAATTTATTATTTTTCATGAACCGCTCGAATTTCTTGGCTAACATTGCCACTGCGTCTTCATCAACATCAGAGTCTTCGTCTGATGAGACTTTGGATTTCTTCTTAGGTGCTTAGATGCTTTGAGGGCAGTTGTCTTTGCCTTTCTGATTGGAGGTAAGGAGTATTCATATGCCTGAAGAGATCCTACCAGCTCTTCAATCTTCATCTCCTCCAGATCTTTGCTTTCTTCGATAGGCAAAGATCTTAGTATTTTTTGGATGAGTTTTACATCCGAGATTTGTTTCCCAAGACTCACCATCGAGTTTCTTAGGTCGCTAATCTTGGTGTAGAACTCTCTGAAGGTCTCTTCTTCTAGCATCTTAATTTCATCAAATTTAGAAATCAACATTGAAGCTTTGCAGATTTTACCAGTTTTGTGCCTTCATATGTTGTTTCTAGAATTTGCCATGCATCTTTAGCAACTTCACAATTTGAAATTCTTGTGAATTCAAATGGTGAAAGTGCTTGACATAGTGCATGGATGACTTTATCATTGGAGAGCCGTGCGCTTGTTTGAGTAACAGTAATTTCGTCTGTTTCTTCTGGTTTAATCCAACCAGTTTCAACAAGTTTCCAGACGTCAATTGATTTTAAAAAGAAACGCATGCGGGGTTTCCAATAGCCATAGCTCGTCCTATCAAAGGGCAAAACTGAATTAAGATTTTGAGACATTTATAAAAATAAACAAAATAGAAGTCAAGAGATTACACTCAAGAAATAAATCTAAAACAGAGTGTACCAAGCTCTGATACAAATTGAAAATAAATATTGACTTCTAATTTAACCAAGTGTGTGTGTTTGTGTGCAACAAAATATCTTAAATGCGGAATTTAAATAAGGCAAGATATTTGTTATGAAGTGGAAACTCTGTGAAGAGAAAAATCACTTCGGGGAAGCCAAACCCAGGAACTCCACTATCCAAAAACAAAGCTAGTTACAAGACACTCATACTCACATACCCTTATGCAATAGTCATACCGTTAACTCTGACACGAAGCCTATCGTGAACACTTCCCAACCAGATCTCCTACCTGAAGAGGTTTTTGATGGATTCCTTTACCTTAAGGTCGAGCCCTAAGATAGACTTCACACAAACTGTTAAGCACACACCGGCAACGGCTTGAGAGCTAGCGGATCTTCGATTCTCCCTAAACACCCTCTCAAAGCTAAGAGAATTCAATGCCGAATTCTGTACAATTGACAAGCCTAGGGCCCTCTATTTATAGGCTTACAGAAAACCTAAAACTACTGAGATTTGGACTCTGACTGTCGAGCGTCCGAACGGAAGTTAGCCATGTCTGGGCGGTCTTCTGCGATGTCCTTTCAGAAATAGTGAAATTCTATCCTTATCAGGTCCACGTCCTAACGGCTTGGCCGAGTGTCCGGACGGTCTTCGCTATTACTCCTTCCTGCGTTCGAACGGAACACTAGAATATTCTGAAATGCTGGACAGTGTCCGGACGTGTTGCTACATCGTCCGGACGACTTGCAGAGACTTCCCTAACAGTGTCAACTTCTAAAATCCAACTGCGTGTTGAATACTGATTGACTTAGCCATCCGGATGGTGTTGCTTTGTCATCCGAATGTCTTCAAAGCAAAACTGCTGGACACTGCGGGGCGTCTGGATGCCTTCAAAGGCTCGTCCGGACGGTTGCACAGGAACCGGTTGATTTGGCTTGGAATTTGCAAGAACTCTTCATGGACATCTTCTAGAAGCTTGTGATCAGTCACATGCTTCGATTTGAACACTGTCTGAATACATAAAGATTCTGAATTGAGAACCGACCATCCTGTTAATACACAACCATTACATAAAGTGTTTTTTGTTATCCAGAATGTAGCCAATATAAAATACTAATAGTAGGTTTAACCATGTTCATACAAACAGATTAATGAGTCCATGCTCTCTATAACTATAGAAATTAACAAACAATATGTGAAAATGCTTAATGATTTTGAAATTGAAAGAAGCAAATTGATTGAAAAGATTAAGTGCCTAGGAGATGAATTGATTGGGTCACAGATGCAATTGGGAAAAATTCTCTAATGATAAGCTTGTTCAAATGCTAAAAGGTCAAAAGTGCTCATTTGACAAAACTGGCTTAGGATTTGATAAGTTTGCTGCATCTTCTTCACATGTTGCCTCTACTTCTAAAACTGTTTTTGTTAAGCCTGAAATTTCTAAGCCTTATGTTGCATGCTTAGATAAAGGTAAGAATATCATTGTTCATGAGCATGTTAAACCTAATATACCTGTCAAGAAGCATTCTAAATCTAGAATCATGCCTACATGTCATCATTGTGGTATCATTGGTCATATTCGACCACATTGTCCTCATTAGGGGTGGGCACGGGGTGGGGCGGGGCGGTTTTATGCCATTTTTACCCCCACCCTGTAACCCTGGGGGTTGTGTATTTTCAACCGCATAGTTAAGGGTGAAACCGTGCGGTGCGTGTACGTGCGGGGCGGGCATGAAGAGAAGAGTCTAGTAATGAAACCAGTGTCCTCTTTCTCTCTGTTTGGTATCTGAGAATTGAAAGGAAATGGAGAGAAATGAAAGACAACCCACTTTATCGAAACCAAAACAACATAAAACTTAAGACTCAGAACTGAGTGCTTCTCTTTCTTAATTATTTCCATTTTCCTGGCAACCAAACAGAGAACTAAACTAAGAAAATCAAACTGAACACTCAAAGTAAGAGACCAACCAAGTCATTTGCACTACTAGTTTGAAAGCATCATCAAGGACTCATCCTCTGAGCTCACTTATTTTCTCTTCTTCCCATCACCGCCACTCTACTCCATCACTGTCGATTCCTCGGCCGACCTATCACGATTCACAGAGCTCTCACCGACCCCACCCAGATTGAAGAAGATGAAGAGTAGCACAAGGGGAGGCTGAATTGAATTCTGTGAAGAGAAGAGTCTAGAAGAGAAAAGTGCGTTGCGCTAGGTTAAAATGAAGACTCTAGAAAAAATAAAAAAAAATAAAAAAAATGAAGAGAAGCGAAAAGTGGGTTACAACTTATTGGGTTTCCCTTTTTTCTTTTTCTTTTTTTCCTTCCTGTGGGGCAGGGCGGGTCACGGAGGTTTTAAACAACCCAACCCACAACCTACCTTGCCCCTCATGGGTATACCAATTTTGGATCCGTAACTGCCAAAAAAAAAAGAAATTCGTAATTCTGCGGGGCCGGGCGGGGGCTGTTGGTCGGTGCGGGTCATGCGGGTTTTGCACACCCCTAATCCTCAACTTCACTCTCAGAGACCTTGGACTAAGAAGCATGATCCTAAGAAAGGTAAATCTAGTACTAGGCCTCCCATGACTCATCATGCTCCCCAGCAAAAGAGACAAGCTTCTCAAAGGTTTGTCCCTACTTTCCATCACTGTGGCAAAATTGGTCATAAGCAATCTAGCTGCTTCAACGTGAAACCCCGTGAGCCTAAAAATAATCATATTTATAAGGGGTCATTCAATATGATGAGGGATGTTTTGACTAGGTTGGATAGGTTGGGCAAGGGTCACAACCTTGCACCTAGGGTTAAGAAGGCTTGGGTGGTAGTGGACTCACCTAAAGTTAGGTGGTCACATGACATGCCTAGGATCATTGTTATTGTTTTTATCCTAGAGCATGTGGGGTTCCATGCATTCCATCTTGTGTTTATTGTCTTATATATGTATGCTTTGTATCTAGTCTTGATATCTTTTTATCCTCAAAATTTTCTTAATGTTTTGATCATATTTTAAGAGAAAAATTAGCAGGTTTATATGAGGATGACAAAAAAAGCACGTCGGGCGGCTGCTTTTCTATTTAGGGTACTTCACAAGTATTATCAAACCTCTCAATGGGGGCAAGTTTGAATCTTCTCACATGCTAGGATTAGACTTTATTCTTTAGTATTTTTCTCTAGAAAGCATGTTTCTTTTTTTGTTGTTCTGTTTATGCGCTTTTTTAAAAAAAAAAATGGGGGGGGGGGGGGGGGGGGGGGGGGAAGATGCAGTTTTTTTTTTTTTTTTTGACAGCTTTTCAAATATCTCATGTCTCTTTAACTGATATCTCATTCTTTTTGATAAAATATCTTTACATATAATTAAGATGATCTAGTTTTGATATTTGCTTAGTTTTTCTGCTGCATGTGAAGCATGATAGTTTATTCTCCACATGCAATTGCTTTTTGTGCACTATCAAAAGCTCCTTTCAAGTAATTTATTTTCTCTTTGGTTTTTACTCTGAATATTCCTTTGAGATTTTTTTTTTGTAAGATAGTCAAATTGACCAACTCGCTAGTTGAACCTAGAACCTAAAAATCCTGACATCCTCTCTAGGTTACAGCACCAAGAATGAAAGCAATAAATTCTTAGAAAATATAGATAAAAAAATTCACTGCTGAATATGCTCTGAAACTGTTCTTACACTTGTCTCTATAGAAAGAGTCAGTGAACAAATCATGGAAATAGACAATCACTAACGGATTGAGTAAAAGAAAAAGTTCTGTTACTTAGGGGGTGTGTATCAGATGAGGGTGACAAGGCCCTAGTAAAATAAGGTTTGACTTTTAACTCATCAAACTTTGTATTCTCTTTTGAAGGCAATTGAGGTGTTTTAACCTAATTAGTGTTCTTTTTGCCTTAATTGGATAAGCTTTCACACACTACACGCATGACATGAATTGAGTGAAAACTCTAGTTTCATATTTTTGCAGAGAAATTTTGCTCATAAATTACTTATATCTCATTCATATTTTTGGATATTTTTGAGTTGCTATTTGACTGTTTTCTCAGTTTTAAATACATGAGTGGTTTGGAGCTTACTTTAGAAAAATTTCACTCTGCAATTTTTTTTGCCTAATTTTTGTATTTCTGTGTGAAGCGTCCAGACAGCCTTGACCACTGTCTGGACATGATAGTCAGTAACTGCTCTACTGCATGCATGTCTGGACACGCATTCCCTGCGTCTGGACACGCGTCAAGAATTGTTAAAACTTGCGATTTTTTTTTTCTCTCTTTTGGCACTTCTTTTGGCTTAAGTATTTTTTTTGGCTCTCCGGTACTCCTAGTGCTTTATACTTGGATTTCTTGCAATTTTTTTCTTCTTCCTCAAATCAAGGTGTGTGCTTTATTGGCTTAAACTTCTATTTTGAGTTTGGTTGAGTTGTTTTTAAGGTTTCTCTAGGGTTTATGAAATTCTAAGGTTTTTGGATTTCTTTGATTTCTCACTTGTTGGATTATGATGATTCCAAATTGCTAGTTATTACTCCGGGGTTGGAAATTCATTATTTGCTTATTCTTTTCTTTGGGCATTATTAGATTATCTCATGATATTGTTTTTCTCAAAATAGCATGTGCACACCAAGTGTTCGAGAAAATGCCAGAATGTAAATTTCTTCATAGTTTGGCATTCTTTTTGGCTCTCATTGCTTAATTATCCCATTTGGAGATTAACTTGTGTTTTTATCATGGTCTTGCATGTGTTTGGGTATACTTTTTTTTTTTTTTTTTGTATGTTTTCAGATATTTCTACCCTCCACACCGACTCTCAAGGTCGCATCCGCAAGAGGACTAGGGAGGAAGCGGCTACTGCAATTGAACGCATCAATTCTAGGACCAAAGTAATTGAGCATGGTGTCTTGAAGCCTGATGTCCGGGTTGCACCGTTTGATTTCATTTACCAAACTTTTCATCAGAATGGGTGGCTGAGCCTTTTTGATGCAGTGAACATCTACCCGAGGCTCATGTATGAGTTCTATAGGAAACTTGAAGATTGTTAACATGCATCAGTAGTCCCCTCGTCTTGAAACAAAAGTGTAGGGCACTACACTGCACATCAATACCGAATTAATTAGGGAAGTCACCGGCATTTCGCTCTCTCATGCCATCGGTACTCCTTTTCCTGACTCAATGACTCCGCCTTCAAGGGAGGAGCTTATGAGCTGTTTTGATCTCAGAGGAGGAAATATTTGGGAAGAAAGCAAGAATAGTATTCCCATCGGCTTTCTTCAGTCTCCTCAGCGTCTGTTAGTGATGATTGTCATGCAAAATATCTGGCCAATTTCCCACCACAGTGACGTTTCACTGAACAGGGCGTGTATGATCTTCACCATCATCAATCGGATTCCATTCTGCATGTGCAAGCACATGATCATGACCATGATAGAAATGTAGGAGGGGAATCAGATTGTAGTACCTTATGGAGGACTCATCATGAATATCCTCAACAAGAAGCTGACAAACATCCCTGCTAATGAGCCAGTGGATATGCCTGAAGGACTTTTTGGGAAGCAGACCGTAATGAAGTCCAATGCTTAGCTTTACCTATTCCAGGAATAGGATGATCCAGCTTCTTCCTCTCCTTCATTTACTTCTTCTTCCTATGTTGAGCCTTCAGGTGATGCTGTTTAGAGTATGCTAACTCAAATAACTGATCGACTGCAATCTATAGATACCCGGATGACTGATCGGTTTCAATCCATGGATAACATGCTTATCTCAATAGATGATCGTTTTGTGACCATGGATCAGTGCTTTAAGCTCATGGAGGCAGACGTGGCTCAGATCAAGATAAATGTACGAAACACTCTCCATCATGTAGTTCCAAAAGACCAGTGAGATCAAGTGCAATGACACTTGTTTTTATTAAATTGTAATAGTTGATAAGCTATCTTTAGCTTTTTCTGGACTGTTTTTTTCTTTTTTTTGGGATATTTGTGACTTATATTTCTTTGGTTTAATTACTCTGTTTACCCTTTGTCATTTTGTGACAAAAATGGGGAGTATTTTTTATTTCTGGGTTGTAATCGTTTTGATCCCAGAATGGCTAAAGGGGGAGTTGATTTTTAATTATTGGCTAAATTTTGTAGACAAAAGCGTTACAAAATGAGTTTTACAAGACTAAAATTCTCCAGATTGTTACATTACAGAAGGGAAGCTCTCAGCTTAGTACATCATCTCATGGAAACGAAGCAAGAACACCTTTAGAGCTCAATCTAGGTTAGACTTAGTCACCTTGCTTACTAAACAAAATGGCATGATGTTCTATTTATATGGAATCCCAAAAGTCACTGGAAACCCTTCAGTCTTAGTGCAGATTACGGGATGTCGTAATGACGGCTTCATGACGGAATGTTCTTTAAGTCATTGCCATGACGGCAGTTGTGCATTGTCATGACGAAATGATAGGGTTTAATCGCTAACTTTATGACCCTTGTCAGGTCCAGGGACTTCAGTTATGACGGCCTTCTGACGAAGTGATGAAAAAACCTTCCCGAGATTTTCAAGGTCTTTCCTGACTTATTTCATCATGACGAAACCTCACAAAGAGTTGTAAGGCCTTCCGTAACCTACTTTGTCATGAAGGCTTCCTAACAAAACTAAACCGAGAGTTTCAAGGCCTTCCTTGACGTACTTCCTCATGACGAGTTCATGACGGCTTCTTGAAACTACACTGATAGTTCCAAGGCCTTCATTGACCTAATTCATCAAAACGAGTTCATGATGGCTTCCTAACGAAAGCAAACCGAGAGTTCAGCAATCTTTTAGATTTGGGTCGTCATGACATATTCCTAACTTCTTCATGAGGAAAGCTTACTGAGACTTCAACACACGTCCATGCATGATTCCTCGTGACGGCTTCATGACGAAAACACTCAAAAGTCTCAAAAATCAACATTTTTCACACTAAACCCTTGTTATATGAAAAGAATAACATGACTAGTTTTGACACACCGGATAAAGCTAATTTCTTTAAACTAACACACTTAACCCCTCTCAACTATCACTCATTCACACATTGCCCCCACAAACTACCACCTGTCAAACTCAATCTCCTTAAACTACTATTTGTTGGTAAAAAGAAAAATGGCCCTTCTATTAGGCCATATCATTAAACGAATGGATTCTAGATCACGTGCCATACATGTACATTTTTTAGATGTAAAATGACGAAAATACCTTAAGTTTAGAAACTAAATTTACTTAATTCCCTCAAAGTTTTTTTTCAAAAAAAAAAAAAAAAAAATTGAACAAGAAAAAGAAAATGCAAAGTAAAAATAAAAAAATAAAAAGCCTCCAATTCTCGACCACTGCTCATGTGTTTCGATGGTAGTTGATCTACCCCGATGTGATTGAGGGTTAATGATCCACCTCCTATGGGGTAGCCATGGCACCCCTAGAGGTGGTTCGACGACCACCACCTTTTTGTTCCCTTTTTTTTTTTTTTTTTTTTTTTTTTTCTTGAACTTTAATTTTTTTACTTAAGGGCATTTTTGTGATTTCATAGAAAAATGAGCACATACATGTCATATGTGGTTTTTTTTGTCACACTTAACGACCTTGACTAACGGAAGGGGTTTTGTCAACGATAGGTAGTTGAAAGGGGTTAAGTGTGACAGTTGGTTTCATGGAGACATGTAAATGAGTAATAATTGAGGGGGTTAAGTGTAATTAACCCATTGTTTTTGTTTTTGTTTACCTTTTTTGAGGGTATAATTGATATTTCATAAGCATTCGCGATCGGTTAGAAACATAGACTAAAAGATTTATTTGATAAATTTTTCAATCACAGAAATTTATTTAATAAAATTAAAAGCACATAAGGTTCCTTTGGTCAAAAGCGAAAGATGAAGCTATGATTTTTGTATGTTTTGTTTTCAACTTAATTTGATCCCTTTTTACATGGATGAAAAGAAAAGCAAAAAAAAAAAAAAAAAGGTTAAATATTAGTTAGCCCCCCTGAACTAATAGCCATTCGTGATGTAGCACCATGAATTGATAACTCACATGATATGGCTCTCTAAACTGCCAACCTGTTATAATTTAGCCCCCTCCGTTGGTCTTAACCGTTAGCTTGGATGGGAAATAAATTTGAATAAAATGGTAGGAAAATACTCTTATTTTGACTATTGAAAAATCAAAATTACAATTTGCATTTATTAATTAGTAGAAAAAGAAAGAAAAAAATCTATATTTTTTTTTAAAAAAAATAAATAAATAAAAAAATCTAAGGATAAATGCAAAATCATTCTTTGGACTTGGCCGAAATTACAAATTGTTCGTAGTGGAATAAAAATTAATTTAGAAATCTTAGGGATAGACCAAAATAACAATTTAGTCCATCTAGTCAAATTCCGTCAAAACCCTTGACAGAGAATGATGACATGCGTCACTCTTAATAATAAAATAAAATAAAATAAAATAAAATAAAAAATCTTAAAAATATAATATATAAAACATAAAAATAAAGATTTTAAATTTATTTTTAAAAAAAAAGAAAAAAGCAAGGGGTGGCTGCTACCCCCTTTGGGGGAAGTGGTGGCCCGTGATCCACCCTAGGCGCATGGGTATGGCCGCGTGCCACCCCCAACTCCATTTGGAGTCGTTCACAAGCCACCCCAGATGTTGGGCTGGCGTACAAGCCACCCCCATCAGCTGAGCCAACCTAGATGGGGCCGGGGGTGGAGTGCGGCCACCCCCATTCTCTTGGAGTGGCGGCGAGCGACCCCAGAGGAGGCCGGCGCCACCTTTGAGAGTGACTTGCAAGCTACCCCATCTCGGTGGCAGCCACCCTCTAGCTTTTTCCCTTTTTTTTTCTTTGTCTTTTTTTTATCCCAACAAGGGCACAATGAAAAAAAATTTGGCCCAAGTGGTCATGGGCGTGGGACTGAATCTGCTAACAAAGTGTCTACATTATATCAAATTGACAGTTTAGAGTGCCATATCATGTAAGTTGTCAATTCATATGCTAATCGAAAATGGCTTTTAGTTCAGTGGACTAAATAATTTTTTTTTTTTTTTTTTAAAAAAAATGATTTGATTTTACCGTTGTCCGTTGAAATATGTTATTTTCACAACTCTTACACAACAATTGTACAACAATGTTGATATATCTAGCATTTTTTTTAAGAAAATAAAAATAAAAATTTTAAACACATCAATATATATTATTGTACAATTATTATGCAAATAACAATATATCTCTTGTCCTTTCCCTCGTCGAGCCAAAGAAATTACTAGGATGTGGGTTTTCGTGGAATAGAAAAATTAATGATATCTAAATTAAAAATTTCAACGCATGCGATAAAAATTCAAGAAGCGACAAAAGATGTCCTAAATTCAATACAAACAAATTTTTCCATTTAAAAACATGAGTGCCCTTTTCATGATGAACAAAAATAGAAATAAAAAAAACGTTTGGTGGCCAACAACCCCCTGGACATTGGTTAATTAGGAGATGAAGATAAGTTCGACAGATGTGTAGTGCTAGCTCCAATAATTAAACATATAACACTGACAACTGACAAGCTTATATATATGTGAGTTGGAATGCAATATAAATTAAACCTAAAATTAATAGAAGATGATATATATATATATATATATATATATATATATATATATGAGGTTTAATTAGGACTAAAACATCTGCATGTAACAACCTAATTAATTAATTACTTCAAACCTGTTTGTTTTGAAAATCATGCTGTAATAAGTAAATATTATTAAATGTATTGAACACCCTAAAAAAGAGACTTAATTAGACTTTTGCAACCAAAGTATTAACAATTATAAGCGGTGAGCTTTGTTAAGACTTGACACGAAGTTGTGGGATTTGCTTTCCAAATTAATTTGTAATCCTATTTGAAAATTTCTCCCCTTTTTAACCCTTCAGGTTTGTTCTTTGTTAAAGGTTGGATTGTTGATGTTAAAGGTGCAGGACGATACATGTTTCTGAATTTCTTTTATGATTAAATTTTCCATCTGCAACTTGAGTGAACCAGCATACAAAGATTACATGCATCACATGCAATCAAGCTTCCAGAACCCCTCGAACAACAAAGTAACCAACAAGAAACAATTGGCCATGCATGCCATATATATGCATGCTACACCAGCAACACAAAGGGAAGGCCCAACCAACTGATCGATCTATACAACAAGTCCATCCTTGATTTTGATTGAAAAGAGGATGTCAGAGAAAACATAGGCTACACTTGCAGCCACAAAACATCAGCTTGACAACAATGTAATATATAGAAGAGAACTACCTTCGAAGCTTCTAGCATCTGTTCCCTCCCAATGACTTTCAGCCCAAGGGATACATGCATTTATAACGAAGGGAGAGCAAAATCGTAGACAAGAATAGGTAAGAAAAGAACACAACAAGTGGAATATATGAGAAATGCCATGGGCAGCTAACTTAAAACAAAAGACAAAAGATATAGAGGGACAAAGTGGTGTGGGCAAGACTTCTCAAGTTCAACAACTTTAATTTCTCATGTTCAAGAACAATCACCAAGGTGTCTCAACTCTTAGAAATTCCTACTTCAAATGTGGTTGGAGCAATCTTAATTAGACTAGATCGACTGTTTTTCCACGTTGCCAAGTTTTTCACCCTAAGTCCACCTTCTTGCTTCCGAAAGGCAAACACTAAAAGAAAATGCAGCTTTAGTAACCACACTATTTTGTATTCAAAAGTTATTTTTAGCGACGAGAAATGAAATTCTGTCACATTAACTTATCGTGTGTTAACAATTTCTTTAAACTTCCAATATGATTTTGTTTTTAGGGTACAGATTATATATACACGCAATACATATAATCTGCATGTACCCTAAAAAGTAACTTGAATTTGATTTTTATTTTTTTTATTTTTTTTATAAGTCTTGAATTTGATATTTGGATGGTTATAATTAATGAGATAAACTGAAGTATGTAAATTAGCTAGGTTTCTAGAATGCATGTGAATTAATAATGGACAAAAGATTTAAATCACAAAATTAATTTCTTATAACTTGCAAATTTGAGGTCATACATACATACATACATACATACATACATACATATATATATGAAAGGATATTTGAGTTCTAGCTGCTCCTCGATCGCCATTGAAGTGGAATCTTGTAACAAATATATGTTAATTAATGCATATGGAAATTAAGTATTGGTGGTGCTGGTGATCGATGGAGTCAAAGTTGGAAGGAATTGAATATGGTGCTCCACTCAACTAGAAAATACTAAGACCACTAAAGACAAAATAACGACGATGTTGTTCAAGATTGTCGTTTTGTCTAGTATACGCCAAAGATATCTTCTTCTTTTTTTGTAAAAAAAAAAAAAAAAATTATAGATGGATCCGACGTGTGACGGACATGTGGGATCATGCGTATGGCTGAGGTATGAAATTCGTGGAATATATATATTTCTAGTTCAAGTAATAATTATATTTATATTTATATCCCACTAAGTAACAATGCATGATTAGGCACATTAGCACAAGAAGGAAGACAATATTAAATCCCTTGTTACATTTATTCCATTGTCTCTCATATTCACCATAATTAATATGGAAACAATTTACTCCTCTCGCCCCTATATTTTAAGCTATTTTCAAGTCACTCTTTGTGGCTTCAATTTTATCTTATCCCTCCACCCATCCAATTCCATACATATTCCATTCATCTTTCTGTGACAACTTTTATAAAATTAAATAATAAAAAATAAAAAAAAAATAAAAAAAAGCAAAAATGACTGGAATAGATTGTTTGAATGGTAATGTCATATTTTTTGTGTTTCGTGGGGAAAATCGTGGGATCATTATTCAAAGGCTACAGCAAAAGAACCTTCATGATACAGTTTTTTTGTACGGTTTAAAGCTCCCAAAAATGCAGGCAAAAACTTTGAGGAATTTTTTAACGGCGTTTTCTAGTATCGGTGACCATCAGAAAAATTCAATAAATAACGGCAGTTTTTACTGGCGTTTTAAAAGTGCCGGCAAGGTCATTAGCAGCATTTGTGAGCCAAGAAAACAAAACTGAGAATTTACCGGCTTTTTTTTTTTCCCCATGTTTGTGAAAAATGCTGCTCCCTTTGCATTTCTTTTTTTAAAATTAAAATTATTTTACTTATAACAAATTATTATTTAGCGACGTTTTTAAGGGGTGTTGCTCATTTTTATAATTTGTTTATATAACTAAAATATATATATTTTTCTAAAAATATTTTCTATTATTTAGCAGCATTTTTTCTGTAAAAAACGCCACTAAATTTTTAAAATAATAATTTTTTTTTTTCTTTCCTTTCTAATCAATAACTCAATCTCTTTTTTTTTTCTAAAAAAAAAGAAAAAGAAAAAGAAAAAACTTTATCAATCCAAATAGACGACTCTCTTAAGCAAGAAGCACAAGGCAACTTCATATAGTGTAAATAGCCTAGACTTAGGCTATCTCCAACAGAGTAGTTATTTTAACCAAAATAGTCAAATATGACTATTTTGAACATTTTTTCCCCTCCAACAGATTAGCCACTATAACTTTTTATCTTCAACATTGAATAGTGAATAGTCAACACTGGCTATTCACTGTTCACCTGTTTATAAATTTTTTATTAATATTTTCTCTCTCTCTTCTTCTCCCTCTCTATCATTTAATAAAAGAAAATGATTAAAAAACAATATTTTAATGAAATGAAGAGTAGAATAAAGAGTATTGTTGGAGTGTTTTTAACTGTTAGAGTAGCTAAAGTAAATATTTGTAGTTTTTGAGTAGCTACTTTAACTTTAACTGCTGGAGATAGCCTTACACGCTTACTATAACTGAAGCAAACCTTTTAGTTCATCAAGAACACCAGTAACAAGTCCAATAATACATCTAAAATTTTCCTCAAGTTTCTATTAAAAGCCAAGTACTTCTGAAAGATCACAAACTAATTATATTAACACAAGTGTAGAAATTAAAATATATATATATATATATATATATATTTAACTCCATGTTGATATACTGACAAATCCCCAACCGCTTTTGGTGAACTCTTGGCCTCTAATGGAGACATGTAGCGGTCTGACTAGAAGAGATCTATATATGGCCGTTCATCAACCACAGCAACAACAGTACTGTTCTTGAGGGGAGCACCATATTCTTCCGGTGAGCCTAGAGCAAGTCTAGATTTTGGGATGTTGAGCTCCTCAATCAAATAGTTTTCAGCAAAAGATCCTACTTGGAATCCTATGGTGCATTGCACTGTGAGGATTGATGTCAGGCTTCCTGTATAGCTTGAGTTGATAATGATAACAATAAAAATTCCGGCAAAAGATCCTACTTGGAATGTCTGAATGCTCACTGTATTTTCTCCTGAAAAATTCCAACAAATCCACAATTGGCATTATTGAATAGAGATATGTTTCGTGTCATTCTCCTATACATATGTTGTCCATATTTTTTTAAAAAAAATTAATTATTAAATCTGTAGGACCTACGTACATGTAAGTTCTAAAGACCCAATGGTGGATTTATATATCTCTTATATAAAGATGAACAAAAGATGGATAGGAGAATGAAAACAAACATTTCTCTATTGAATAAGCTACCATTAAGGTCCAAGAATTTCAAAATGGAAGAAAGACTTACTATATGCTAAAAAACATAGTAGAGAAGCTAAACCTGCAAACACAAAGAAGATAAACACAAATGAGAAATTACATAAACAATGATAAGAAAGTTACAAGTTGAACAGAAACTAATATTTTATTTGATTTGATTTGAGAGAAGAAAGGGAAAGAGGAGAGGAGAAAATTTGTTGGATTTCATCGCGAAGGAAATCATTTGAAGTGACAACTTACTATAAGGTATTATCTACTCTATATAGTCTTCTTTTCCTTGGAAGAGTATTTGGAAAGTTAATATTTCTCCGAGAGTGACTTTCTTTGTGTGGATGGCGACTTTAGGAAAAATTCTAACCTTTGATAATTTACGCAAGAGGAATAGTATTGTGATTGAGTGGCGCTATATGTGTAAGACTTGTGGAGAGTCTATTGATCATTTGTTCTTGCATTGTATGGTTGCTATAGAATTGTAGAGTACGATATTGCAGCTGTTTGGCGTTGTGTGGGTAATGTAACGATCGGTGAAATAGATGTTGGGGAGTTGGGGGCCAGGGGGCAAAGGGGCAACCAGTTGTTGGTGCCGATTTGGAGAATAGCTCTATTGTGTTTGATGTGGTGTCTATGGAAGGAACGAAATGCACGAAGTTTTGAAGATTGTGACTGGTTCGATTAACTTAAAGAAGTTGGTAATACAAACCTTGTGTATGCGGAGGGTGACGATACAGTCTATGTCTAAGTGTTCTTATCCTGATTTTTTAGACATGTGTTCTTCTTTCCCTTTGAATTAAGGATATTATGTATACATTCTGTGTACTTTGAGATGCACCCGTTTGCGCTTTTTCTGAAAAATACTTTACTTATCAAAAAAAAAAAAATCATGTGGTCCATTATAGAAAAGACTTTACCATCTAAAGAGTTCTATTGCTATATATGCATGCATCCAGATGAATTTACGGATTCATTTCTCAAAAACACAAGGCAAATTTGATGACCGCTCCAAATTCCAATAAAAAGAAGAAGACGAGCAGGTACTAGAAATAGGAGCTAGCTTGTGGATGATACAACTTTGCAAGAAAAAAGAGGGTTGCTGAGTGAAGATGTCAGTTGGTCGCACGCTGAGCTCCAGATTGACAATGCCAGCAAGATGAAGAACAAAAAGGAGTCAAAGTGACCCGCCAATGGTCCAATGGGGGATCTAAGTTAGTGATGGGCTTTGAAAGGGAAAGTAAGATGAGAAAGCAAGAGTGGCTAGCTAGAATAAAAAATGAGTGTACCTCTCAACGATTTAGCCCCTTTTCTTTTTATAGTGTTTTCCACGCATAATTAATGTTTTAGGGGAGGTTTGGGGCTTAACAGAATTTGATTCTCTGGCCTCCACCCCCTTAGCTCATGCTTCTGTCATTCTCTAGTTGTAACGGAATGCCAGTAATTATTAATCCAGGTGACAGGGGCTAAAATATTGTAGAGGCATCTCTCTTTGGTGCCCCTTGCAACTGTTCATTAATTCTTGATAGGTTTGGTCTGGCCATCCTAGCCAATTTAGGTTTAGCCAGCCTTAATATCATCAAGCTTAATTGACCTGCTTGATACAGCTGACGTCTAGCCGGCTAATGATTCTTGTTGCCACTAGGCCTGGCTTAAGGTCATACCAAAGGTGGGCCGGTCCAATAACTATGGAAGGCCTACTTCATAAGAGGTTTACTATATGGTATGGTACACAAGTTGTCCCCCATTCCTAGATTGGATTGAATACAATAATCGAACTTTTTGGCGTCTTGCTCATTGAGGAGTCGAAGTGGTGCATTTAAGATGTGCGTGCCTGCTTGGCAACTAAAAAGACTTGACGGTTGGCATTTTATCCAATAGGGTGATTCAATAGCAGCTTTTTATAGATTCGTCACTGGACAAACTCGTTTCACTCGTAGGTGAGTCACACAGCCATTTAAGTATACCTCGCGAATTCCTGAATTCCTTTTCCATTTTCTTCTTGCCATCCTCATCGTCGCGGCTTCTATACAGTTTGTTTTACGACACTTTGTTGTTCCATTCTCCAATGGCTTAAAATAGTCCCTCACGCACAAGCACTTGCTGACAGTTCGTTTTAAACGAATGATTGCCAGCCCAAGAAATTACACCATCAACCCTCTGCTGTTGTTCATTTGATAATACGGGGGGGATCCGCACGGGCATTAGGAAGACGGCCCCCCATCCCCTCCTAACCAAATTAGGCTTCAACTTGTCGGGATTGTTGTAACACTTTCATGTTTGTACTTGGGAATTTGACCAAGGTCTTGAGACTAAACTTAGAAACTGTGTCATTAGGCCTAGTAAGCTTAATAAAGATTGGATCAAGTCCTCTAAAGGAGATCATGAAAAATACTTGATTTCATAAATTAATGATTAATTTATAACATATGCCGTAGAGAACAATATGAAATAAAACCTTGTGATTTTAATGTAACATGACTTCTTTTAATTATTTGCATTAACTATCTTCAAATTATGTTAAATTATAGGTGATCCTTATTAATTAAGTGGTCTTGAAACGACAAATTGCTCCATGCATAAGACCGCCTAAGTAAAAAAGGAAAAGTGACCTTTACATGAAATGGACTAGTCAACAGGAACAATTTTTCTTCATTTGGAAGAACAAGACTCCTTTTTTGCTTTTCCAAAATAAAGAAGATTGTTTCTTACCCCTATTTCTCCATCTACACGTCCATCCCCCTCCCATTTCACTCCATTCACTCTTTCATTTTTTTTTCACCTCTCAACTTCTCCAAGAGCTCATCCCACTCCTTCATTCGAAAAACCTTTGAAATCTAGTGTGATTTTGCCTTAACCTTGTAAGTAACTCATCATCTCCTCTTTCAAGCTACCATTTATGTTATACTTTAACTTGTATTTATATTTTATTTTGATATTTAAAACCATGTATTATCATTCTTCAACCTAGATGATATATTTTGCCTATGTTATATAAATATTTGTTTAAACCATGAAAATAAGACTATACTATTTTATTAGGTAACTTAACCCATATATTGTCAAATTTCTTTTATATCATAAAAACACATGTTAAAAAGACCTCATAAAAGCATGTGTTGTACCCAAACCTATGTACCTTATGTTTTATTTTCTTAAATTGCATCTACCTTATCTTAGATGACCAAGATTTTGTAAATGACCAAATGTATGAACTCATGAACACCACCTTGCTATAAAGAAGACTTCATAATGACCCTTTAGTAATATTCCTCATGGAAATGACATAGGATTCATACAAAAGGTTCATAGTTGTAAAATGATGTGAAAAATGGTTTTAAAAATCAGTAATAAGATTGGATTTTAGATTGGGTCATGATCTTTTATAACCAAAAAGTTTATAGTATGGTTCTTTTGAGTGATAAATTATTTTTAAACATTAACACTTAAAAGTGACGTTAAAACTATTTTAAGAAAATATGATATTTCTCATATATGACATAAAAAATAAAAAATAAAAAAGGTTTTGAATTAAATTTGAAAAATTTATTCCCATTGCATGTTTGAGTAGGCGTTGATCCAAAATTTATTAAGTGAATAGTTTTATATGTGTTTTAGGGCAATGGGCCAAGACTGCCAAGTAGGCTAAGTGAAGAGCACTAGTTTAATGAGTTTTAAGCCTTAGTGCTTAACCTAGTTAGGAGGATGTCCAAATGGGTCATTCTTGACCCAAGCCCCCATAAAAACAATTTTGAGACTCTTAAAAAAATATTAAAAAAGAAGGTTAATTATTTATTTATTATTTTTTTAAAAAAAAATCTTTTAATAGGGGGAAAGGGTTGGGAAGGTTGTGTAAGAGATGACACACTCTTAATTAGGGTATTTGAGTAGCTAGCTCTCGGTTAACCCAGATGAACTTTATTGTTCAGGTTTTAATAGATCCTCGCATACCTTACCGCAGTAGCGAAGTAAGTAGTATTCATTTCCACTTCCACTTCCAAATGTATTTCAATTCCAAGGATTCTCAACTCTTTTTTTTTTTTATTATTATTATTATACATGTTAAGATGGATTATTTTGAAAGTTAAATTACCCTGGAAAGTAATGTTTTATTATTGCCTTAAATATTTTAATGACACGTACTTGTTATGGCATTTATCTTAATTTGTTAGTGCTTTTTATATATATATATATATATATTTTGTCATCATATGATTTAAAAAGCTCATTACATTATAATGATTTATAATTAAGTTGTCACTCAAAAGTGGGTATAAATGCTCCGTATCAAAATGATGATTTCAAATGAGAGAAGCTTCTATTTTAGTGATTTTTCCAAATGAATAAAATTTTTCATTTATGAAAAGTTTCTAATTAAGGAAAGTTTTCATTTTAAGAAACTTTCCTAATAAGAAAAGTTTTACAGGAAGAAGTACCATTTTCACATGTTAAGTTAAATTATTATTAAAAGTTTAAGGAAGTAAAGAATGAGCATATGTAAAGTGAAACGAAATTATGTAAATGAAGGTTTTAAGACACTTGGCCTTAAGAAAAGAAGCACGGTACCGAGCTAGATGGAGTGCACTACACTGAAATACTGTTTCGAAAAGGTGTGGTCATCAATAATGTCATGCTGAGTATACCCAGAAGTTAATCAGCTGACCAGGACACCACAAGGCCACGGGTGATGCTTGATCCTCGAAGGTTGGATCGCATAGCCCCACGCATGCAGGGCGTAATAGTATGCAAGACCATAAATGACAAGTGAAAAGAAAATTATTTTGAAGACAGAAAAATAGAGTTTAACTCAAGTAATTGCTTTATGTTATATGCTTAAGTCTCACCTTCAAACTGTAATGTTACTTTATTTCAAAAGGTCCCAACTTCAACCGTTTTAACTCAGTTGAAAATATTAATTATTGAGCTTTTCACTCACCCCTTACTTTCTCCCCATTTTCAGGTTTTGAGGCAAATGGCTAGGTGGTCGGAATGCTTAGGCTTTTGGGGGGCATCATATCATCCACTATGTTACTTTATTGCATTTCTATTCTGTCAAACTATGTGTTATGTTAGTAAGTGCATCACGCACAGACAAAAAAAAAAAAAATGAATCACTTAACTTGTTAAGTCGTGTTGTTATGCACTCTTTATGTTTAAGAACTTATGCTTCTGCAAAAATATTATTTTCTCATGGTATGAATGATAGTAGTTTACAAGTAATATAGCGTCCTAATATGTAATCTTGCAACTCTGAAGCTTTAGGGCTAACAGGCTAGGCTCTTTTGAGCCTGGGCGTTACAATTGTTCCCCTCTTCTTGTGCATTGAACACCCAATTAAGACCGTCTACTAGCACAAATTGATCATTCCACTTACTTGCTACTATCTGGGAGCCAAGAGCAGCCCCGTCTTTCCGACTCCCCAAGGCCCAGACCCCATTCCCTTCCGGGGTGGGATAGTAGCAGTACAAAAATTCAAGGGCAGACATCCGATGCTCATTGCCCAAAGCATATTGCCAAACAATGGCACAACTGAGCATAATCTTCCATCCTTTGGGAGTGAGATGCGTGGGTGCCAATCGAAGGTACCGTAATACCTCCATTGCTGGGAAAACGCATCCCAGCAATGATTGATTTCACGTATACACCGTACCCGGACGGGTAGTAGAAGACGCCATCTCATCCTTAGGCGGCACCTAAAGAAGTACTGAATTAGGAATTTGGCACTTTTACGTGACCGTGCCACCCATCGCCATCCATCGGAACATCATAAGTGGTAGTGTCGGCTTCTTCAGAATCACTAGAATCGTCATGAAGATTCAACAAAAGACGAGTGAGTTCCCTACTCAGAACCCGTCGCAGAGGGCCCTACTTCCACGCAAACCCAATAGGGACCAGTTTCTTCGCAAAACTTAGACGGTCCAACTTCCTCGCATATCCTAGGGGGCTCAGTTTCTTCGTACTCTTCCTCGCATATCCAAGGCTTCTAGTCGTCTTTTCAATTCCTCCAATCTAGAAAACTGTATGTTACTGCTTCTTTAACCAATCAGAAATAAGGGTGTCTATCTATAAATAAAAAAAAAAAAAAAAAAGTGTCAAGGAAAACATTTCAAACAGTAACCATTGACATACTAAGAAAGTAAACCAATTTAGCTATCTTCCTTGTTCTGCATCACCAACCAACTCATATATCTTTCTCCCTCGTTTTCAAACATACTAACTATTAATGCATATACAGAATCATACTATGAAACCACTCGGGTAACAGAATTACACTAACAATTACTATTTTAAACACTAAAACAGGATTGGATGTTTGACAACCATCGAATACATTAGAATTAATACAGCTACCCTACTATGAAACTTCTCAGCTAACAGCAAAATCCAATCCGCAGCAAATATATGGAAACCCATATGAAGTTTATACCAAACAGTGATCCATATCAAGCAACCAACACATACCCATCAATAAGAGATACAAATACCAAGCAGAACATACCCAATCAGCAACCATTGCCAAGGAACAAACCGAACCCAATTAGCAAAACAAACCCAAATCAAATCAAATAACATTAAGACTACTAGTAAATCAATTCCACGTAAACCAAAATTCCAAACCGATACAGTCCCTAACTGTGTCCGAAAACAATAACAATTCCCCCAAAAGATTCAAATCACACAAGAATTTATATTAAATTTCACGTAAAAAAATCAACCTCAAACTAAACCCTAGTTCAAAATCCCCAAATCAATGAAAAACCAAAACCGAGACAAAAACCAAGCTAGGATGACGAAATTACCGTGAGCGGACGAAGCTGTGACCGGACGCAACGGCGTAGCAGCAACGCGGATCCCTCCTTAGCAAGACACAAACCGAACAGCAATCGGCGACGCGAAGGTCTTATTTTCGATTGGTTTCCGCACAATCACATGTAAAAAATCTGTTTCTACATATACGGTAGCAGAAGGCAGAACAGTGGAGAAGTGATTTGTGCTCCCATGACAAGAGTCCTAGCGATTTGAGACGGGCTGACGGCAGGGAGGTCAGTGATTTGTGCGATAACGAAATTTGGAGGAGAAGAGAAGTCCATTTCTGAGAGAAATGAGGAGAAATTAATTAAGAGAAATGGAGGGAGGGAAGTGAAGAGAAACGAGATGTTGGGAAATTTGGCGAGCCGCGGGTGAATTCTCTAATCTATATAGGCGCCAACACCAAAATTTTGGTGAAACGTCTGTTTTGCCCTCGTTCATTTTTTTTTTTTTTTTTTTTAAGGGGAAAGCACTTAATTAAGACACTTGAATTTCATGATATTTGCAACTATTTCGTAGTATTTTTAATTTTTAATTTTTTGCAATGACACCTTTCTAATAGGATTTGTGATTGAATCAGACAGTAAAAAGGGTAAAATGATATTTCTACCTTAAAATTTCAAATTTACGTTTAATTTAAAATTTTGTAAAAATTTGATTACCCCCTCTGTTAGGATTTATCAGAAAATTTTAACGGATGAGTTACATTAAAAAAAATTATAAGTTCGATATATTAAATAGAGAGTTTTTGAAATTTAGGGAGATAGTTGTGAATTTCATGGAAGTTCAGATACTTAAGTGAAGTTCCCACTAATATTTAAATATTTTAAGGGTAATTTAGTAATTTTGCATGCATTTAATAACATATTAATTATTTTATATATATAATTTGTATATGTCATACTATAATTAATATGTTAATATATTAATAATAGATATGTAACACCCCCAAAAATTTAGCATTTTCTTTTTTATTAAAGAGAACTCAAAGAAAAAAAATTTATAGTAGATTAAAAGGAATTAAAATTTTTATAAGAGATGAGAAGAGATTAGTAAGATTTTTTTTTTAGGAGTTTTATGAGATTATGGTATCAAGCTATTTGTATAAAATTTTAATATGATATTATAAAAAAAATTAAAAAAAAAAAAAATGTGGCAAGAAGCCTCTAGAAATAATAGATTTCTCTTCCAAACAGCCTAAACGTGTCGAAGAAATGATACATGTCCTAGACGTGTCACTGAGTTTTTTTTGCTCCATAGACACGTTTCAAACATGCACACCCAGACATAGACAAGTTGGCAATTTCCTTTTTTTCTTTTTTTTCTTTTTTTTTTTCTTCTCTTTTTGGGGTTGTTTGCGCCCACAGACCAGTGAGAGACTGAGAGAGAGAGAGAGAAGAAGAGAAAGAGGAGAGTGAGAGAGCTGATTCGAGAGAGAGAGAGGGAGATTCATCGAGTAAGAGATCAAGAGGCTCGGCCTAATTTTGGAGTGGGTCGGAGCTGACGACGCCGACGAAGCTAGAAGGATCGATTCTGGTGGGTTAAAGGTTGGTTTCCAGCGAGTGGTGTGGAAGATTTTTTCATTGCCAATCTTAGCATTTTTTAGTGGGCTTTCTATGTGGAAGATTGTTTCGTTGCCTATTTTATTATTGATAGGCATAAATAATATAATAAGAAGTTACAATCTATATGTTGTAAATGTACACTTTTATTCAAATGTTTTTAACACTCAAGTTCGTATTTCCCCTTATATCCTAAAACGGGGATGTGACAAGATAAGTGTATAAGTATAACATATAAGTACTAACCTATATAAGTGAATAAAATATAGTAAATTAATTGTAAATATACATAAGTGTATATATGTATATATTTACTATTGGGCCTTTTATCTGAGATTTGGGCACACGTTCTTAATAAGAAGGAGAGCCAAGCTAGTTATATTTTTTATATTTTCATTCTAGGTCTAAATATTGTTTTCACCCTAATTGACTGAGCTAGTTACAAAAACTTTAGGATTTTTTCGTAGTTTTTTTTTTTTTTTTTTGACATGTCCACATAAGAAGGGGGAGAAAGAATTCAAACTAGTGACATCTGCTTCATGAGGCGTGGTCCCCAACCGACTTCTCGGTAGTAGCATCAGGAGAAGCCTCGAGCGACCAAGCTTGTCAGATAAATTTAAGTGAGTCTCAAGATATGCTTTGGTCAATTGAGATTAGTCAAAACATAGAGTTAAAGGTTTTCCTGAGGATTTTTTTAGATATTTGAAGATAATAGGGTTTAACTAAGGTTTAGGGTTTTAAAATAAAGATTTAAATCTAACCGTTATATACAGAATAAATGCAGAGAAAGTAATGAGCCTGTTTACGATGGATTGTTTCTGAAGATTAAGCCAAAGTTGTAAATATAAACTTGCTGACCCTGCATTATTTTACAAAAGCATTGTATATATGTTTTTATGTAGCCCTTTTATTTGAATACAAGTATCAATGTATTTTACAATGTTTTACATAGGTGTTAAATGAAAAATGTGTTTTCAAGAAAAATGATTTATGAAAAGGTTAAGGTTTGGAAGTAAAACAAGTTTTTATGAAAAGCATGCATGTGAGAATCCGACAATTAAGTAAAGTTATACGCTTAACACCTCGATGTTAGGGAGGGGGAAATAAAGAGCCTAGGAACTCGACGGTTAAATGTTGTTATACACTTAACACCTTGAAGCTATAGAATGTATAAAATAATAACAATATGACAATTAAGTATGGGTATACGCTTAGCAAAATCCAGCAAATAAGTGGGAGTATAGTACACACTTATCTATGTGAAAAGGAAAAGCATGAGGATGTGAAAAATGATAAACATGTTAGTACTGTATGTATTATGTAAAATAAAACATGAGATATAGTAAAGAAACAACTATAATGTTTATTAAAATCTTTTGTGAAAACCTTGCATAAAGAGCTATTTGGTAACCTCATATGTACCGGTTAAGTTTTAAACTGTTGTTCTTATTATTATGATATGGACTGCTCACTATTCCATATTATGGGATGTGGAGTTATTTATGTAGTAAAGAAAACGCAAATGAAAATAAGAATGTTTTGATTATTTGTATAAACTTCTCTATTTTATGTGCATGGTTTGTGAAACAATCATAATATTTATTAAACTCTTTTGTGAAAACCTTGCATAAAGAGCTGTTTGGAAAAACACTAATTAGAGGTATTTTTTAAAGATAGAAAAGGGCTCAAGTTATAAAATGGTCAGTATGCTTAAACTTGCTTAGTTGTGGACTCACACATCCAAATGTAAAATTGTGATAATTTTACAGATGTGGCTGAGAAAGAAGAGGATGCAGACCCGTATGCATGTCTGAACTATTGTTCATGAGACTAACAGGAAGCCTCAGCTTTTCGAAGAGTTGACTTACTATAGTTGATCAGTTTAGTATATTTTTGAGTTGTCGTTGGTGGCACTTTTTAGAAACAAAGTTTGGATGTATATATTAAGTTAATAATCACAATGTTCAATATGTTTATAAGGTGAAGTTTATTTAGAAGCTCTAGTACATCATGGTTTTGAGATGAGTTTGCGATGTCAAAAAAAGAAAAGAAAAAAAGAAAAAGAAAGTTGTACATGATATATATTTTCCACTGAGTTATATTATTATTATTATATATAGTAGCTTCATATGGAAAGAGGCGCCGTTGGGCCTCTAGGATTTTAATCGGCCTTCCTAGTCTCGGGCCTGGTTATGATATCGTGTGCCTCTCATGTCACCTTTTTTGGTGTAAGATTATGAACATAACCACTGTTTTAGCATGGCAGTCGTAATTGCATAGTTAATTTTGGATGCCCATATTGAGTTGTCGGATTTCTTGTCTAATTGAGGGACCAATGGTCTCTTTTTGTATAGGGCAGCCAATCACTTAATACGGAGCTCAAGGCCATTGTTATGGCCGCCCATCATGTTATGGTCGGCTTCTTATAGTGAGGGGTGCTTCGGGGTACATGACCATATATTGGCCAATAACCCACTATAATGTGATCTAGGGTATATAACCATTTATTAGTCGATTGGCTAATATATACAATCTTGTCTAGGGTATATGACCAGACATATGTCAATTGCCCAATACAATTTTTTCATGGGTACATGGTTGCATGCTGGCCAATTACCCAATGTAATTCGATGTGGGGGTACATGACCGCACGCATGGTCAATTGCCCAATATAATTTAGTCTAGCATCTATCATATATACGTACATGACCAAATATTGGTCCATTGCCTAATACAACTTGATCTAGGGTACATGGCTATATACTTGTCAATTGTCCAATATAATTTGAGCCATAGATTATCGACAGTAGTATTTTATGAGCCTAATTTAAAGATTTATAATCATAATAGATTACTTGCATCACGGGCTCGCCAGTAATTGCACTTTAACCAAGCCATAGGCCCCTCGTTTGTTGTTTAACGGGATCACGATTGTTCAACATTCCTTTGATCGTGCAACATTAATTGATTATTTTTAATATGATTCAACGGTGTTGTATTCGTTCAGTGGCCCTACTATACGACTGGGTATCATGGATGTAGTCAGATGTGATCCAAACATATGCCTAGCCTAAATTGGAGGCATCTCTGGTCCATCAACTGGTCCACCTAATCATCTACAAGTAGCAAGCTAAGGGTCGGTTGGATTGGACCACATCTTTCATAGCCTATTTCTCAAGCTTGCTATTGTTGTTTGTTTAACCAATTTATGTGTCATGCATGGGAATCAAGCCCAATGAATTGCTGGTGTCGTGATTGATCCATATATTCTTGCGAAGAGTCCCAATCATTACCCCTTTCTTATACCAGCTATTTTGTTTAATGAATCTTGATTTGAGCACAAAAACAAATATATGTGGATACTGAGGCTTTAAAGTCTATGTAGATTCAAAATAAGTTCGAAAACGAATCTTATCCCATGTCATAGGAAAGTAATTTATGGTTATTTCCATTCATGTACTCCATTTTTTGTTTTTTTTTGTTTGCGTTGAGGACTAGTCATACACTGAGTAATGAATAGAAATTGCTAATTCTTGTTTTCCTCTCCCTATGTGGAGACTCTCCAACTCCAAATGAGAGGCTTTCTCTCCTTAGTGGGTGTATACAGGGGAAGAGGGAATAGCGCTCTGCCTCCTCCCTCCACCTCTACCCCTCCTCGTGATTGACCATGTCCTCACACTGCCCTCATGGAACCTTTCTGGCCTTTCCCCCTACTAAGACTCTCGAGCTCCTAGTGAGAGGATTTTCTCTCCCTAGTGAGTGTAGGGAGGAGAGGAGGGAAGAGCTCTACCCCCTCTCTTTCTCCTTCATCCTCTTCATTTTCCTATATTATGTTTTCTTCTTTTGTCTTAGTCTTGGAAGCCAGATCTATCATACATTTGTCCCTTCCTTCGCCCTCATGCCTCTCCATCATCTTTGCCGTCCTCCAGTCCATCCATCACTGCTCCTATCTACCGTGTATGCAACCCTCGCACCACCCTAGCGCGTATAAAAAGCAATACACGTATTATCCATCACTGCTTCAATCTGCCGTTTTTTGTTTCCTTGGCAGATCCTTAGCTCTCCACTTTCTTTTTGGATCTCCATAGCCAATGCCCCTCTTTTGTCTATTGAAGCTTTTAGATCAAGATGAGATGTGTACCCAGTGTCCAATGCGGGCACCTCCCTCGTTGGATATCATAGTGATACTCCGATACGAGGGCTCTAGTACAATCATTATCAGTATTATCCCCTCTATTATGGCTAGTAGGTTCTCTTCTTGTTGCAGTAGGCTTTTCTTCACGCAATCCATCTACTAGACTGCCTAAAAAATCGTCGTTTTCAAAGGTCCCTTTCTTGAAAAATGTGCCAGAAACTATTGGCCCGGTCCATTTCTTGGCCAGACTGCCGCATGGTCACCCCTATCCTAGTTGGGGTAGCCATGTTGCCACCCTGTCCTGTTCTGGTGGTCGTATAGCTACCTATGACTAGGATAGAGGTGGTTGTGCAACCACCTAATTGGGAAAGAGGTGGTCTTCCGTCCACCCCACTCTTATACTTAATCTTTTTTTATTCTTTTTAAATAATAAGTTAACTCAAACTCTTACAAAAGTTGAGCATATTTTTTGCCTACAACAAGGTAAGGAAAACTATTCATAAAAAATAATAATAATAATTTTATATTTTGAAGAGTGTTTTGTATCTTAAATTATTTACTATGTATTTAAGAGGAGTGGAAAATTAAAAAAAAAAAAACATAAATCAATAATACAGTATTTTGAAGCCACATGTTCCAAACTCAAACGAAGTCCCTAATTGCACTGCCAACCGTCTTGGCCCTTCCACTCCCACCGGACACAAAGTCGTGCATGTAAAGTGCTAGGACCATCGAGACAAAGCACAAAAAAATCAGCACTGGCCCAAAGATCCAGAGCAGAAGAGGAAGTGCCGCATAGAATAGCCTGTTGCCCACAGTGTTCAAGACGGAGCCCTTCTCTAAAAGTTCACACACATACTCCGGCGTTAGCATCGACAAAGGCTCCTGTGGGGTGCATATCAGGATGCTTACCTCGTTAAGAAAGCCAATCGACAGAGTGTGGCAGAAAAATGAGAATAGGAAGATTGTAAGGACTGTCACATATTTCATAGCCGCCATAAATTCCCCGTCGGCTCCATAAAAAGCATCATTGAGCGGCTTCTTCACGCTGTACGTGCTGCTTACCACTGCTGCCAAGCCAGCGGAGAGAAAGATTGACATTGTAGCCATTAGGGTTGACCCCATGATCATGTTGCGAAGGGTTTGGACGGCCACGATGTTTTTCTTGTCAATGTCCTGCCAAAAATTACATATCGTTTTCAAAGTCTTGCATACACATATGTACCAACTGAGGGAGGCATGCTATATATATATACATGCTTTGGTTGGTTAGAACAATTGAATATCAAAAGAGTGTAATTACACTACAAAAAAAATTGCATTTTGCCACATGCATTTCGCCATGTGTACGAACACAGTACACGTGGCGAACAGTTTAGCACGTGTAAATGGACATGTGTTAAATTCGGTTGTAACTAAATGCACATTTTGCCGCGTGTATTTAGTACACGTAGTTAACAGTTTGCCGCGTGTACCACAATACTCGTGGCCACCTGGCCACGTGTATTGGAGGGAATACTTGTTCCAACTTGCACAGAGTGATACAGACGAAACCTTGCAGTCGGTCCATCTCATCTTGTGTTAGCTTGGTTGAACATATGCCTCTGAAAAATGCAGACATCTCAACAAGAGGTCTAACCACTTTATCTGGCAATGACTGGCGTAATACAATCGATAAAAGCTGCTGCATCAGTATGTGGCTATCATGGCTCTTCAACCCTGAAATTGTACGTTCCTTTAGCCGAACACACCATTAAATGTTCGAAGCATATCCGACATCCAGAACTCTAACATTTCGAAGAACCTTTAGAAAGTTTTCTTTGTCCTCCCTAAACATCGTGTGACAAGCTGGGGGCATATATGTTTTACCATTTGTGGCTATGAACGGGTGCAATTTAGGTCTCAACCCCATTTCCTGCAAGTCCAGCCGAACTACCAAGTTGTCCTTCGTTTTCCCTTTGATGTCCAAAATAGTGCCAAGTATATTGTCCAAGACATTTTTTTCTATGTGCATGACATCAAGATTATGCCGAAGAAAATTGTCCTAATTAAGAAAATTACAAACTTAAAATGTACCAATAGACTACATCACACCACAGGGTGTAGAGGTGTTTTAAGCCTTCAAATTAATACGAAAGCTAGCTCAATCATCCAAGAGTCGAAAATAACCTAATCATTACAAGATGATATTGAGAAAGCAATAAATTTTTAAATCCATCAAGAAAATTTTCAAGTGCATCGAAACAAAAGAAAAGTACTTTAAGATATGATTATTGAAATTAGATAACATGTCCTTACAATCTGTATTGTAATAGAGAAATAAACAAATAAAATTAATTAAACATAAAATAAATGCTAGAAAAAATCGCCTAGAAATTCAAAAACATTACTAATATCCAAAACGAGGATTTATTTAAAGAAACAACAAAGACAGCCTCATTAAAAAATAAAATAAGATATAATAAAAATTGTTAATGTATTTAGTTTTTTAATTTCGTTTTAAAAGGTGTTCTAATGTGACATAAAGGTGAATATTGTTTTTTATTTTAAGAGTTTTGAATTGTTTGTTAATATATTTGTCTTGAGAACATAAATAAAAACAAAAACAAGCATCACAGTGTTCTATAAAAATCTCTAGAACAACCACCAAAATGATGAAATTTGACACCCAGAAAGTGGATCAACAATATATTTGAACAAAATAAAATAGTGATCAATTTCAATTCAATTATAGCTTTAAAAGTCATATCAATTTGGAAGGATAAAAAGATAGTCTTTAACATATTACCCTATAGTAATAGAGCATCTTCTCTACAAGATTATTGACACTCATGATGCACTCTTTATTGATCCCGAAATCCCACCAACTCCTACAATCGACCTTTTGTCTCTATAAATGAACAATTGGATATTACACTCACACCCACAAACTTTTCTTCATGGCATGCCCAATTTATCACCGTTCTCGATCACAGGCTATGACTTGCTGTTGCTGGGCTATATCTAGCTTATGTCCATTGGATTGAAAGGACAAGCTCCTACTTTATGTCATCATCTCTCTGTATCTGACCTGATGGTTTTACTCATTGCTACGGATGATTAACCTTTGGTGTCTGTAATTGCCATTGCACATTTCCTTTCTTTTTTTTTTTTAGATGAGATTTGAGTACAAACATTACATTTTACAATGGTGAATCGTTGCCACCATCAAGAGAAAGATCTAATGGGGGAACATGCTAAAGGGAATGATGCCAAGGAAACAGGTCGAAGTGGCCCATCGTGCTAGATTAGAAGCACAGAGGTTCATGCTCCTATAAACCTAGAAAACTAACAAGGACTTGAAGGTGGTAAGTAGTCCAAGGATGTCTAAGATCCATGAATCGATCCTCCGATCTGTGGTCAAGTCATTACGTTAAATGGAAGATCACTTCCAGTCCCCTTCCATGTAACACCCCCGTACTAAATTAGGGTTAAGGACACCTTAATTTTTGCCCAAGTGTGTTTGGTAGAGTGGGTTTAGGCTTAAATCTTAAAAAAGGGAGAAAATTGAATTTCTAGACACTAAGGGTAATTTATGCGCAGATCGTCTGAGCGGTAGGTCATAGTGAAATATGATAGTCATTCGAACATTCTCTGGACCCTTCCAAAGTTACAACTCAGCAAAACATTGGAACGACACTATAGAACGTTCAAACAATGACAATTTGCATGCGAATCCAATAGAGCCATTTCAACATAAGCTCGTGGAGGGTGATATATTTAAGGGTCTTGGTTGAACCCTAGACGCCTATTTGGCCTCCCTTCAACCACGAGATTCTAGAGAGAGAGAGAGAGAGAGAGAGAGAGAAGAAGAAGAAGAAGAAGAAGAAGGAATGAGAGTTTTTTGGTGAGTTTTGAGCTACTATCTTCAAGGAAGGTAACCCCTATACCTTAAACTTGGAATATATTGGTTTCATTTTGTAATGCTCTCAAAATTAATTAACTATATAGGAATTAAATTAGAGTGTTACTCGTAGCGCCCACAATTTAATTAACTGGTCAATAATTGGAGGTACTACCTATAATAGGAACCGTCACACTAAAATGCAAAGAAAAATGAACTATTGATCTAAACTAGAAAACTAAACACCTCAGTAATATTTTTTATTTTCAATACAAACCAAAGCCTCCAAGTACAAGAGTTGCTAAAAATATACTATTCTATTTCGTTAGGTTTTTTAGTTGGCTCATTTGGTGTTCAAAACATATATTTTGTTTTATAGTACAATGGTAATTGTTGTACTTAAAGCCTATTTGGGATTGTGTTGGGAAATAGAGCTGTTACGTGTTTGGTACCTACATGTCTTAAGTGCTTTTTAATTGTTACTGATGTTTCGTAACAAAATTTAAAAGTACTTTTCGTTGGAAAAATGACAAAAAAGGACATATATGTCTAATACAACATATTTTATCACACACTGTCCAGAATGTCTCTTTTTCAACCTTGTTCTATACACACTTTTTTCTTGTTCTTTATACACAACTCTTAAGGGGTACTTCATCACTTTCTAGAATCTTTGTCTCTCTCTCAACCTTGTTCTGTTAACACTCTTCCTTTTGTGAACAATTTTGTAAACGCTTTTCTTCAAAGAAACGCACTCCTTTACAACAAGAACAAAACTACAGAACCAATCTCAAATCTCCCTTCAACTTCTTCAAGACCCAACCCATCAATTCATCTCTCTAAACCCCAAAACCCATAGAAAGAACAAAATAAAAAAAGAAATTTGAAAGAGAAATCAAAGTTACTCCGTTTCTAAAATTCCCAGCTGAGGTAAACAAGCGATTGGACTCTGTCCAACTTCCAAACTCGAAGCCCCAATTTCACAAAACAAAAAAGTGTGGTGAAAGATGTATAAATATTGGTAATGTTGTAATTATGTTAAATTTGTATAGATGTTTTTGACATTGTGAGATCTCATTAAACGTAAAATGCGTCACGCTTTTTTATTTTCATTTTTTTTATTTTTATCAAAAGTGCATTTCACAAAAAGCATCAATTTCTAGCTTTTGGCCAAACGTAGTTTTGGGCTTTTGGAACCTCAAAAGTGCTTTGAAAATGTTTTACCAAGCATGCACTTTTATCATAACAGGCTTTTTGGGTGTTAAACACACTTTTTAGCTCCTCAAACGCACACCTAAACATGCCCTTAGGTTTATGTTGAAGAAGTTGAAGATTTCTCCAAGAAGAGAAGTATTGTAGTTGATGTTTGGACATGATGAAGATAGAATGTCATGTTCTCTAATGTTTGGACATTCCCAAGTTTCAAAGAGTCATGTTCTCTATTACGTTATCTGATGTTCGGACATGGTGACTTACAAAAAGTCATGTTCTCTATTGTGTTCTCTGATGTCAGGACATGAAGACTTCCAGAGAGTTGTGTTCTCTATTTTATGGGTTGATGTCTGGACATGCTCTTATTACTGAAGTTGATGTTCGGACATGGATATTGATGTTCAAACATGATGGAGATCTGAGAGCTCATGTTCCCATTTATGTTCGAACATGCCTAGGTTAGAAAGGCATCATTGTAGCTGATGTCCTGACATGAAGAGGTCGGAGAGCACATGTCCCCTCTGATGTTGGCACATGTTCGGGCATGAAGGCGTGATTAGGCATAAAACCCAAATCATGTACAGACATGCCAATAACATATTCAGACGCCGCCACACATAATCGAATTTGAAGTATATTTTAAAGGTTGTTCTGCTCATTATTCTCTAACTCTCCCTTGCATGATTTTTGAGAAAACTCAAAGGAGTTCGAAGAGCCAGTGGATACCAAGCATTGCTATTATTGTTGTTATACACATAGTGCTTGGGGTTGTATGGCAAGAAGATTGTTTGCAAGAAGTGAATATTCTTGGAGTGTGAATCAAACCACAACAACAGAAGTCTACCGATGGGTCAATAAAGGAATCAGATAAAGATAGGCCAATGTGGAATTGGAGCCTGCCGGGGAAGCAGGGAGGCAAGTGAGGAGCTTGTCTGCAAACAAATAGTCTTAGCATTACAAAAGGGTTTATAAGTGTCTATCTCTGTGTTATATTCTTATTTTATAGTGATTTCTTGAGTTTGGCTGTCCTGGATAGGTTTTACCTTTAAGTGTCAAAGGGTTTCGTCTTCATCAACAAAACCTTTGTTGTTTGATGTGTTGATGCTTTATTGTGCCTTGTTGTCTTGATTATTTAAATCACTACATAGTTTTTATTTGATAAATATTACTAAGTTGTGATTCTTTATATTGTTTGGGGTCTAAACGTTATATTCACATTTAAGTACAACCATATACAAATGATATACATAAATTTGCAACTACAAGCCTCTACTCAGCGTCTCAAGCCTTACTAACATCTATAATTTGCATTCCTAGAATTACTTTGCTAAGCTGTAAAACAAAGATGTTTTACAAGTGGAAAAGTAACCCCGTAAGCCTACCACTTAGTAAGTAAATTGCCAATGAAACTTAGCCATGCAGTGAGCCTGGTTTAGTTGGAAAAAGTATAAAGAATGGGCATTTTAGCAACGTTATGTCTAAATTAAATATTCTAGTGATCGTTATCCATAATTATGCTAGCAGAGAAAAATAGTACATTTATAAAGTAGTTAAGACGTAGTTTAAAATAGAAAATAATGGTAATACATGTATAATTAATTCACACTCCATAACCGTTCTGCATATGTCCTATTCGTACTCTTATCCCTCTCATGAAGAGATTTGCGCATTCTGTGAGACAAATGGTACAACACCGATGCCCTTGTGAGACACAATGACTAGCCACCACTAGTTGTTCGACTGAATCTGACCTCGGGTAATCCACACAACTAGCGATGCTAACACTAAACTAAACTTGGGTCATAGGGTTAAGTCCATATATCAGTGTGTACGTACCCCAGATTCTTCCCCCATAGTTTCAATGGTGGTACACCACGTCAATATAAATTCTAGTTAAGAACATAATATAATTCACGAGTAGACCATCAATGCATTTGTAAACCAACATTTAAAAATGCTAAGGCTCACAACATATTTTTAGGGAAGATATGTGTATCTAACTACACCGTTTATAGATAAAATATTTATGTTTAATGACAAAGTATTTTGGCATTTCCATAGGCGACTACTTACCTCGAATGCTCAAATCCAACCTCGAACATTCTGAAAGATCATTCAACTTCTCGTTTCAATGCTCTAATATTAGCCAAGCTGCTAAGAAAAACCCTAAACTACGCTAACAACCCTAATTTGTACTTAAAAACCCTAATATGCACATTCTTCCCTAAAAATCATTTGATCGTTCCTCGGGACAGTTAGAATGGTGTTCAACATCGTTCCAACATTTTGCTCAGAATGTATTTTTACTAAGTTTCACCAAACCAAAACTTGATCTACCACTTTCCCACAACTCCAAGAGATTACAACACTTCTAAAGGGTATATACAATAAAAACAAACATTTAAAAAACAACGAAGATTACAAACAGAGCTGAAAATCCCCAAAGGTCCTAACTCTCTTTCCATTGTCACATTTCCCTTATTAAAAAATCAAGAAAATGCTCTAAGGTGTTGAAAGGTTAATTAGTGGTTAAGCATTACTTTAGGGTCAAACTGAAAGCTAGTTCTTAAAGGTCAAACTTTTCATGCAAGGGTCAGTCTTAACTACCAAGAATACCTAACTTTAATCTAATATTAAAGACAACAAGTATAAAAATTACCACGAAAAACAAACTCTAGCATGAAAAATAATATATAAATAAAGGTTAGGTTAAGCTTTATACCTCATAGGTTGGAGTTTTTAAGCCCTAAGAGCACAACCCTCAAGGAAGACCATTCTCCTTCACTCTCTCTCTCTCTCTCTCTAGGGTCTGGTGATTGAAAAGAGATGAAATGGCAGCCTAGGGTTCAATCTAGCCCTAAAATAGATCCCTCAATATTCCACGAGTTCTTGCTGAAATTGCCTAATTTCATTCATATGCAGACCGTCATCGTTTGTCATTTAAAGAGATGTTCAAACTTTGTGTACAATTAACAGGGTGCCATTCGATCGTTTCATGAATCGTTTGAACGTTTTTATGAAGACCTAAAACCCAAGTGTTTTGAAAACCCTAATTCCACAATATATTTAAACCAATCATTTTTACACCTTGAAACTCTTTTGGGTGTTTTACAAAATACAATATTATCTTTTACTTGTGCATAAAAGTAGGGTATATATATATATATATATATATATATATATATTATGTATACTATGAATGTTTAAAGTAGCATACATATGTGTTGAAAAGAGATAGAGAGAGAGAGAGAGAGAGAGAGCTTATATAGTATACTCGCATGCTCAAACCGGTTATTTGTAAAATATTTTTCATATGTTTGAGCTGATCAATATTACACATTTAGCGGATTTAACCTTGTTTAGTTTTTGTTTAGTATTTATTTTCGTGTGTGCTTTTGTTAATAAAAGGTTTAAGATGTGACTTTGTTGTAGAATAATGATAATTTTATGTAGAATTTTCCTTCCCTACATTTTTCAGTTTAATTTTTATGTATATACTTTTTTATAGAAAGTCTTATGCACTTGAAGAAAGAAACAATAAGAATATTTTGGGAAGCATAAATAATTCCTATAAGAAGCCTAAAAATAAAACATACATAAGATCGAATTTTATATTTTTGAAAATCCAGATTCTCAATTATCACATTCTTGAGAATGTGGATGTCGGCAAAACATCTTGCTTGGTGGCAATCCCATCCCTTGGTGCACTTGTACTAAACAGCAATCAGCTGCTCACTTCTTTACTGAAGTAGAGTGTCGTGCAATTGCCACTACCTAACATTTAAATAGCCTTCCTCACATCAACGTTTTCTATCTCTCAGATACAATATCGGCGTCTCCATTAATGGAGACCTTCCTAATGGTGAACAAAACCTCCAAAACTGAGCCAGAATCTCAAGAAATAAATAATTCCAAATATATCCGGTTCACTTGCATGATGATGGAATTTCACAAAATCAAACCAAATCGAATCTGAATCATGGACTGAATTTTCATTTGCTTAATTTGTATGCAACTTTAAAATAGAAACCACCTTTTGTAATTATTAGTACAAGAGATTACTGAAGTACTGTGAGAGGAAATTCTTCAATTCTTTCTTTTTGTATAAACTCTCATACAATTGTGACGTCCAAATTAAGTTTTTATCGTTGCAATAAGATCAAGCATAAATGCCTGTAAATATTGAAATGAATGCCAAATGCACGTTCGACGTCACTTGATCACAGAAACAATTAATGCCAATACATTCTGCTTAGGTCTCTAATTAAGCAAAGTTTCTACTTTTCATATCGAACAGCGATCTACATGCAGAAAGAATATATACGTACGTACGTACCATGGTGATGGAGAAGACCCAGAAACGGCGTGCTTTGGAATTCCTTCCGATGATGGTTCTGAGCGGCATAGTCCGAACATTATACCAGAGCCAAACATGGTAGGCGAGGGCCAAAAGAAATCCCAGTGGAACCAGAATCACATCCAGATAACATTTCCTCCATTCCATCGATCTCTCCCCCTTTCCCCGAGTTGTGGAGTGCGTCGTAGCTTATTAATTCTCTGTCTTTCGTCTTCCACATGCATCAATATTTTCAACTCCCGGCCAAGATCATCATCTATTTATATATACTATACTCAAAGAATGTATACGTTTGCACAAGCAAATTTACTAGAAAACAGCTATACCATGCCCCTCCATTAATTAATTGTTACTACTAAATTATGGGCAAAAGCCAACCATTAATATATATATATATATATATATATATATATATATATATATATATATATATATATAGAGATATATAATCCCCATTCTCCACGTTTAATTTTTTTCTTTCCATATGATACCATTTGCCTGTTCTTTTCTTGGGTGTGAACCATGCATGACTAATCAATGTCTTATTTAGGACTCATATTTGGCTAGTAAAAATAGTTAAAATCCTTTTTTTTTTTAGAGTTAAAATGTTATTTTGGCCAACTCTATAGTAAAAAATGAAAAAAAAAAAAAAAAAAAAAAAAAAAAGGCACTTTCATTTGGCTAGTTACTTTGTCTAAAATTTTAATTAGATGCCATTGTGCTTAGCTGAGCAACTGTAGCTCAATTCAATCTGATTCTCACTCGTGTTTGGGAATAATGAAAATAGATTAAAAAAAATTATTGAAATAATAAAAGTAAATAGCTAAAGTAGTAAGTCAGATGTAGGTGATTTGAAAAATTAGGTACCCTAAAATAAATAAATAAAAAATGTGTTCTTTAGCTAGATTTTAGCTAAATATTTGTTAAGCGAGATCGATGTGATTAATGCTGGACAAATTATTTGTAGTTGGAATGACAATTAAGGATAAATAAAATTACCTAGCCTCCTTAGTTAGTATTCTAAATTTTAAATCAAAAAAAAAAAATTACATCCTTAGTTTGGAATGACAAGGATAATTAAATTGTAGTAATGGTAAGATTTTTGCAACAACTCAGGCGATCGAACGCAATAATAAATTACTCCTAGTTGCTTATGTCAGCACCTTGCTACGTACTTCTATACCAAGTCATTAGCGAATAAGAACGTACTTTTATGTGAAAGTTTAAATAATCAACTAATTAATCATATATTTAAGATTTAGGAAATTAAGAAAATCAAAAGAATGAAAAGGATTTAACCTCTATCTTCTATTTTAATAAAGATAAGTGGTCAATTGAAAAAAACTATTCATTTGTAAAACGACCTCTGAAATTGTCGAAAGGGGGGAGGAGTACAGAGCTAATTACCCTTCAAATTAAATCTCATGCAAAACGAATAAAACATTGGTAAACGAGGTCCCGCAGAAACACCTGATCGAGTAGTAAGGTGGTTGAATAGTCATTTAATGTACTCAATTGGGAGTGGAAAAGACAATTAGAAAAACAAATTATAAGCAATATTATATCAACTAATTAACTTATTCTCCTGAACATTGGAGAATCATTAAAAATGTCAAATAGTTTTGGAGATGAAATTATAAGGAATAAAGTAACTTATTCCTAGTACTCCTACATACGTATAATATAATATTTTAAGAGCTAGCTAAACAAACAGACGAATTATAAGATAATTAAGTGTAAACCAGTCTGACACCTTTCATGCATGTTTGAAAATATTCCAATTGTAAAATAAAAAAAAAAATTCAGGAAATCAACCTCCAACGACCTTTCATAATCCCCATTCATGCATTCATGCGTGGCAAGTCCAAAGTGTTTCTCTCCCTCTCTCTCTCTCTCACTCTCTAAAATCTCTCTCCGAAAACAGAAGCTGTTGGATTGTTGTTCCCCATTGCCATCGCAATGAAGCTCTTATTTTCTTGAAACTAACTACAGACTTTTTTTTTTTTTTTTTTTGTATCTTATACATGGCATTCAAATTCTCTTTACGTACGCAAGAAGAGTAATGCTACATACATTTTCGTTTTCTCATACTCATTTCGGTACTTTCTTAGTATAAAAACTGATAATAAAATAAAGACATAAAAGAAAGAGAGAAAACACAGAGATTAAGGTGGTTCGGCTTATGGCCTACATCTACACGTTAAATCCTTTAGGCTACATCTTTCCTTCATAATATGATTTGAATACAATGCTATGTTTATAGAGCTTTATAGATGTTTGAATAATTTCAAATACAAAGCAAATCCCTTAATTTCATATAATTAAATCATCTAAATCTTTTGATTTATGGGATACAAATCAACAGTTATCTCAAAGGATTTCTATCATTTAACATGCCTCCGCAAGATGAACGGTCTTTTAGTGATCGTTGATCTTGAACATCGAATGGCTGATGAATGGCTACTATGGTCTGAATTAGAACGTCGGTTGCTATGACCGAAACTTTGACTTCGGCAACATTAGCCAGCATCGATTACTTTGACTGAAATTTAGACTTCGGCAACTTTGGTCGGCATTGGTTACTTTAACCGGTATTTTGACATCGGCGATTGTTTGGCTGGCATTGGCTACTTTGGTAGAAATTTTGACATCGGTTTCTTTTGGCCCGAAGGGGGCCAACTATGGGCCTAAAATGGGCTACATGGGCCACACATATGCCTCATGGGCTTTTTATTTTCTTTTTTTCTTTTTCTTTTTCTTTTTTCATGCCTTGCATCACCACATAAACAATTAAACTTTATCTTCTTTTTTTTTTTTTTCACTCCTTAAAACACAAACTTCTTTCAATCTGTTACAGATTGTGAATAGCACAACAAATCCTCTGTAATCATAAAAGGAAAAGAATATAATGAGAAGCATGCAAAGAGCTTAGCTTAGCTTATCACGTGTGAAAAAAAAAAACCAACCGAAAAGGACGACGGAGAACAAAAGAGATCTAGAGATCTAATGTTAGGGAGCAATCTTCTTTCACTTGGGAATAGTGATTGCCACTGGCAATTTTTTTTATTTTTTTATTTTTAAAAAAAGAAACAGAAAATTAAAGAAAATCAATAAAAGAAACAAATGAATTTTCGTGATTGAAATCAATCCGAAACAAAATATAAGTAACAAAAAAAATTTAAAATTGTAATCCAAGATTGAACAACTGGCGTTAGCCTATAGTTCTGATATCATATGGAAACTGATAGTAAAATAAAGACATAAAAGAAAGAGAGAAAACACAAAGATTAAGGTAGGTCGGCCTATGACCTACATCCACACGTTAAATCCTTATGGGCTACATGCATCTTTTCTTCATAATATGATTTGAGTACAATGCTTTATTTATAGAGCTTTACAAATGTTTGAATAAGTATTTCAAATACAAATACAAATCAAATCCCTTAATTTCAATTAATCAAATCAACAAAATATTTTGATTAATGAGAAACAAATCAACAGTTATCTCAAATGATTTCTATCATTTAACAGTACTTAGGTGGCTTTTACAACTATTATTGGATTAAAAATTCAATAAAGATCGATTCATCCAAAATCCAATGATAATTTAAAAAGCCACCTTATGAGAGTGAAAATGGGTGTGAAGAAATTGAATTGTGTGTAGCATTAATCATGCAATAATATAGGTTTTAAGTGTCTGAAGTTAAGTCATCATGAGAGGTGCATCTTGTATATCGACAAGCTCTAGTACTTTCACTCCTATTTAGTCTTACTCAAGGTTTTATCGGTGAGAATAAACGTCTATACACTACAAAAATATCGGTCATCAACAAACGATAAAAAGTTATCATTGATGATCAAAATGTCTTTGCTAAAAGTGCCTCATTGAAAAAGCTTATCAGCGACAACATAAATTCAAGTTGTCACTGATAAGTTATTATAAGCGATGACTTTTGTCGTTGCTGATAGTATTATTATTTGTCACGGATAACCTAATTAGCAACGATATCAACATATCGTAACTGATAATAACCTATCAATGATGACTACTAAATTGGTCATTGATTATTATCAGCGACGACACCTTATATCGTTTCTTATAAGTTATTATAAGCGATGACATCTTATGCCGTCGCTGATAGGTTATTATATATTAGTGATGACATTTGGTGTCATCCCTGATATCTTCTTCTCAGAAACCACTACATGAATTTGGTAATAACTTTGTACTGTTGTTTTTTTTTTTTTAATAAATTTTGTTTATATATGTAATTGCCAATTGTCATTTTAATTTTGGCGTGGATGGTCACCTGATGGGGAACGACAAACACTCCGTCCTAAATCATAATACTAGTATTCAATCAACAAATGCTAATAGCAAATCTTTTAAGTGTAATTATCAGAAACATAACACTCGCATTAACCAAAGTTCCGAAACTAAATAGGCGAAATCAGAAAACAATTAGCAGTAAGATGTAGCTGATTCAATCATTGAAACTTGAAAGACTAGGCAGTGCAACAATTGCACAATGGCTGTTAGCAATCAATGGTTAAAAGGGGAAACAAATTTAAAAAAAGCAAAAAGAAGCATCAACAATATCTGTTTGTCCTTCAAAAAAAAAAAACAATATCTATTTGTATGGAAAAGAAGTGGTTCATGCAGATTTCTGTTAGAAAATATAAACGAAAGCAGAAAAACGAAATGCTCCTAAGGCGCGTTATAACGTCGCTTTCCTTAAGAAATTATTTGTCCCCACCAGAAAGGTATGCAAAAAGGTTACAGCAAATATTTCTCCAAGATATAATGGAGCCCAGAAACCTCAGTTTGTTTTAATCTCGTTTTGCACTTACGAAAAAATTAAAACTGAACACTTTCAGATTTTTCTATTATATCAAGAGACAGACAGAGACTTTTTAATTTTAAATACAAAAGGTATCAGAAAAAAGGCATTGAAGATAAAAGAAATTTTATTATTTCTTTTATTAAATATTGTACAGCAGTTATTTCTGTATATTTCTGATAACTGGACAGCAGTTACTTCTGTATAATATTGAAATAACTGCTAATCCAACCGTCCATAACTGCTTAAGTAACAGTCATAAACTGCTGTTTTAACAGACACTTAAATCTGACCATCAGATCAAATAACTGTCTATGATTGATTAATAATAACCATTAGATCGTTATTTATTAATCTCAACCATTAGATCAAATGTGATTTGACCTTACAGTTTTTTTATTTGATTGTCCAGTAAATCGAACCACTGGATTTACCTAAGAAGCATCCTATGGTTTAGATTAAACCACTAGATCGATTGATCAGGACCATCCAAAATCGAAAGGTCATGATTAGATCGCTCCGAGCTCCGATGCTTCGTGCTAAGTGCCAAGTGCTCCATCAAAGCGCCACTAGCGCCCTACAGCCCACTGCCACATGCGCGCGCGCGCGTGTGCGTCCGGTGCTTCGCACCGTACTAGAGTATACACCCAAGCATTACTTTAAATGCTTAAAGTGTGTTGGTACTTATAAATGCCAACTTCAGTTTCTCTTTTTCCCATGTGGGACTATCTTCATTTAATGCTCTTTAACACCTTCCTTTTAAATCATTCCCAAGACACAAAATAAATATATATACATATTAATTTTGAAAATACTTTAACAATCCCCCACCATTTTCAAAATCAAAACTCAACTTGACTATAATAGGAAAAAGCATGCATAAATGAAGGTGTCTTGAGGACTTGAACCTTTACTTAGTGATAATATGCCAGAGCTAATCAGAATACCATGGTAGATAAACTTTGAACCAGTTATCCTATTTGAATAGCCGGGCACATCTCACACATGCTTTTTCTTCTCTTTGAGTAGTTCTAGAAGCCGACACGTGGATTGGCCTTGTGTCAATATCCTGGTTTCATGAGAGCTCTAGAGACAAAACCTTAGTCTCATAGAAGGCGGCACCACCTCCGACACTCATATAGGTAAGCTTATCAGAAGTGCCCTGTAACTAATACACTTCAACATAAATTTGCTATAAGCCTATTAAGTGCAAAAAGCACAGCCTCCATTTTAACATTACAGGTTCCAAGCACAATAACCTTGAGATGGTTTATTAGTTTAAAAACTAATAGAATATGGGTGCTTGCGATCACATCATATAGTGTACTTTAGCTCATTGAACTCAAGATCTTAATAATTTAAGTGTTGAGTTGAGTTTCCACTATTGGTGATCTAAAGGCTTTAATCCCATCTCCTTTGATGTTTTCCACACCAAATCCCTTGCAAGTCCTTTAGTCAATGGATCTGCTAAATTTTGAACAGATCTCACAAAATCAATTGTAATTACTCCATCAGTGAGTAATTGCCTTACATAACTATGCCTTAAACCAATATGCCTCGATTTGCCATTATAAATATGACTATAAGCCCGTGACAATGTTGCCTGACTATCACAATGTAAAGAAACAGGAGGCATAGGTTTAGGCCACAAAGGAATTTCCATTAATAAATTCCTTAGCCATTCCGCTTCTTTGCTACAAGAAGCTAATGCCACAAACTCTGCCGCCATTGTAGAGTCTGTAATAAGGGTCTGTTTTTTAGAACCCTAGGAGATAACTCCTCCACCAAGGGTGAATATCCACCCACTGGTTGATTTGTGATCATCGTTATCCGTGATCCAACTAGCATCCGTATATCCTTCCAATACTGTAGGATACCCTCGGTACAAAATTCCATAATTAATGGTTTTCTTTAAATATTTAAGAATCCTTTGTACAGCAATCCAATGAATATGACTAGGGTTACTAGTGTATCTACTCATTTTACCAACTGCATATGCAATATCAGGTCTAGTACATGTCATTGCATACATCAAGCAACCAATAACTCTAGCAAACTCTAATTGGTCTACAGCTCTACCAGTATTAGGATATAATTTCATGCTAGTATCAAAAGGTGTAGTCACAGGTTTACAATCAAACTGATTAAACCTTTTGAGAACTTTTTCAATATAATGTGATTGAGTGAGAATTAAACCTCCATTATTTCTAATAATTCTAATACCAAGAATCACATCAGCAGCACCCAAATCTTTCATGTCAAAATTAGAAGACAAAAAATTCTTAGCATTAACAATGCTATCATAATCAGTACCAAAAATCAACATGTCATCAACATATAAACATATAATGACTCCTTTATTTTTATAAAACTTACTATAAACGCATTTATCTGAATCATGAATTTTAAAACCATTTGCAACTACAGCTTGATCAAATTTTTCATGCCATTGTTTAGGAGCTTGTTTAAGACCATAGAGAGATTTAATTAATTTACAAACTTTACGTTCTTGATTAGGCAAAACAAATCCCTCTGGTTGATGCATATAAATTTCTTCGTCAAGCTCACCATTTAAAAAAGCAGTTTTAACATCCATCTGATGAATATCAAATTTATTAATAGATGCTAAAGCAATTAACGTTCTAATAGTAGCAATCCTAGCAACAGGAGCATAAGTATCAAAATAATCCAAACCTTCTTTTTGTTTAAATCCTTTAGCAACTAACCTTGCTTTGAATTTTTCTATGGTTCCATCTACCTTCAATTTCCTTCTAAAAATCCATTTACAACCAATAGGAGTGGAACCGGGGGGTAAGTCTACTAAAATCCACGTGTTATTACCTATTATAGAATCCATTTCATCATTAATGGCTTCCTTCCAAAATGCAGAATCTTGAGACTTCATAGCCTCTTCATATGTCAAAGGATCTGATTCTATATTAGGTGAGATCATCTTTTGTTTACAAGATGAATCTCTAGATCCTTCAACCAAATATACAATGAATTCTGGTCCAAAAGATTTTTCTTTTCTCATTCTTTTGCTCCTCCTTATTTCAGAAGGTTCACTTGGTTCACCAGATTCATTGTTATTTTTTATAGGTTCCACCATCTTATCATTAATAGATGGAATTGATGTGAACCTATGTTCATAAAATTCCGCATCTCTGGATTCTATAACGGTATTTACCTCAGCAGAAAGATTAGGTTCAACTACTAAGAACCTATAACCTTTACTATGTTGTGCATAACCCAAGAAAATGCATTCAATGGCTTTTTGTCCCAATTTCCTGATTTTTGGCTCAGGTAATCTGACAATAGCTCTACACCCCCACACCTTAAAATAACTAAGGTTTAACTAAGGTTGGGTTTTCTTTTCTTCCATAATTCGTATGGAGTAACCTTGGAATTCTTTTGAGGTATTCTGTTTAAAATATAACACGTAGAAAGAATAGCTTCTCCCCAAAAACTTTTATTTAGTCCAGAATTACAAAGCAAGGCATTTACCATTTCAACTAAAGTTCTGTTTTTCCTTTCTGCAACTCCATTTTGTTGTGGAGTATACGCAAGGAAAATAATATTCTCCTCCTCTATCGGATCTGAGGCATTTAATTCTAACGTCAAATTGATTTTCAACTTCTGTTTTGTAAACTTTAAAATTTTCCAGAACTTCATCTTTTGAAAACATAAGATAAACATAACAGTATTTTGAAAAATCATCAATGAATGTTACAAAATACTTTTTGCCTCCTCTTGTAGGATTACTATGCATATCACAAACATCACTATGTACAAGTTGTAACAAAATTGAAGATCTATCAATTTTTGGAAAAGGTTTTCTAGTAATTTTTGTTTGCATACAAATTCTACACTTACCAAACATATCATTTACAGATTTAGGAATCAAATTTAAAACAATCATATCATGCATTCTTCTAGTATTAACATGGCCTAATCTATTATGCCATAAAGAAATTGAGTCAATCAAGTAAGCAGAATTATTAACTTTATTAATAAGGTTCAACTTAAACATCCCTTCAAACAGATAACCCTTCCCAACAAAAACACCTCCTTTGGTAAGCACAAACTGATCTGACTCAAAGACAGCCTTAAAACCAAATTTATTAAGAAGACCTCCAGACACAAGGTTCTTCCTAATTTCAGGTACAAAATAAACATCAGTTAAAGACAGAACTTTTCCAGAAGTGAATTCAAGATTCACTGTTCCTTTGCCTTTGACAACGGCAGTGGAAGAATTTCCCATAAAGAGAACACAATTTTCCACCGTTTCAAAGGTCTTGAAAAGACTCCTTTCCTTGCATATGTGCCTGGTTGCACATGAATCAATCCACCACGAACCCTCTTCCTCGAGCATAAAAACCTCGGAAATCATTGCCACAAACTCTTTCGAGTCAGAATCCTGCTGTTTCTTTTTCAGAAAACGGCAGTCTGTCTTAAAATGGCCTGGCTTGCCACAATAGTAGCAACCACCCTTATTCTTCTTTTCATGGTTCTGGTCCGGCTTTTGATTCTTAAAGTTCTTCCTCTTCTTCTGATTGGACTTTTTGAATTGAGAGGGCTTCTTTGAAGAATTCCCTTCCTTTCCTTCCACCACCATATGCACTTTCGAGGACAGAATTCCTTGCTCTTCATTTTCTTTGATTTTCAATTCTTCCTCTATCTGAAAGTGCTGGCCTAACTGATCAACAATTATCTCCTCCTTTTTGTGTTTCAGAATCTTTCTCTATTCTTTCCAGGAGGGAGGAAGTTTATCAATGATGGATGAGACATCAATTTTCTCATCCATTTTCATGTTATGCTGACCAAATTGACTCAAAATATGCAGAATTTCGTTAAATTGTTCAACAATAGGTCTAGCATCAACCATTCTGTAATTCATAAATTTATAGGCCAAGAACTTCTTACTTGTAGCATCTTCTAAAAGATACTTAGCCTCGAGTGCATCCCAGACATCTTTGGCCGTTGATTTGCTTTGGTAGATGTCGAACAGAGAATCCACCATAGCATTGCAGATGTGGCCCTTGCAGATGTAGTCATCCTGCTCCCATTTCATCCTTGTTCAAGTATCAGCAATTGTCTCGTTCTCATACGCTACAGGTTTGGGAGTTGTAAGCACATAAGCCACCCTCAGTCCAGCAAGGAGGAAATGCATCTTCTTCTGCCATCGCTTGAACGAGGAACCATCAAACCTTTCGAGTTTGATGAAATCAGCAGCAAGTTCTTTCAGAGATTGTGGTGCCATTGAAGCAAAGATAATTTCTTAAGATTGTTAGAAAATATAAACGAAAGCAGAAAAACGAAATGCTCCTAAGGCGCGTTACAACGTCGCTTTCCTTAAGAAATTATTTGCCCCCACCAGAAAAGTATGCAAAAAGGTTACAGCAAATATTTCTCCAGGATACAATGGAGCCCAGAAACCTCTGTTTGTTTTAATCTCATTTTGCACTTACGAAAAAATTAAAACCGAACACTTTCAGATTTTTCTATTATATCAAGAGACAGACAGAGACTTTTTAATTTTAAATACAAAAGGTATCAGAAAAAGGCATTGAAGATAAAAGAAATTTTATTATTTCTTTTATTAAACATTGTACAGCAGTTATTTCTGTAATTATTTATTAATCTCAACCATTAGATCAAATGTGATTTGACCTTACAGTTTATTTATTTGATTGTCCAGTAAATCCAACCACTGGATTTACCTAAGAAGCATCCTATGGTTTAGATTAAACCACTAGATCGATTGATCAGGACCATCCAAAATCAAAAGGTCATGATTAGATCGCTCCGAGCTCCGATGCTTCGTGCTAAGTGCCAAGTGCTCCATCAAAGCGCCACTAGCGCCCTACAGCCCACTGCCACACGCGCGCGCGCGCGTGTGCGTGTGCGTCCAGTGCTTCGCACCGTACTAGAGTATACACCCAAGCATTACTTTAAATGCTTAAAGTGTGTTGGTCCTTATAAATGCCAACTTCAGTTTCTCTTTTTCCCATGTGGGACTATCTTCATTTAATGCTCTTTAACACCTTCCTTTTAAATCATTCCCAAGACACAAAATAAATATATATACATATTAATTTTGAAAATACTTTAACAATTTCCAGTACACACATCTTTAATGGAAATTGACATGTCTTTATAGAGTAGTAGGTTGTTAATTTTGAAATTATAAAAAGTGATAGATGTGATATAAAGCAAATATAACTACAGCTTGGCTTAAGTTATAACTACCACAATTGCATAAATGTTAGGCTACAACTTTTATTAGAAGTAGTATGTCGCATGATTCAAATATGTAGCAAATATGTAATGAAATGAGAGGGGGTAGAAAAGTAGACCGTGAGTCGAGGTAACGATCGGAAATGTCTGTAAAGAGAGAAGAAATTGACAAAAGAGCTTGTTGGAGCAGACCATCGGAAAATAATTTTGATGCTTAAGTCAGTACGGATCATTAGACATAATATCAATAAATCAGCTTGATTGAGATTGTATGAATCCTTTAATAGAATTTTTATGTCTTGAACTTTCCTATACATACCCACGTCTTGTAATTATAATTAAGTACATGTGATTAACAGAGAATCAAATTTTTGAAAGGAAATTCCTTCAATTATTTTTATTTGTTTAAAATTTGATATAGTAATAGAGCATCTTCTCTCACAAGATTATTGATCCTGATGCACTCTTCACGGCAGAGAATACTCAGACCATGTCCCGAAAGGTTGTTATGGCTGAAATCCCACCAACTCCTACAATCCACCTTTTGTCTCTACAAATGCTATTGAACAATTGCCCATTAATTAAACTCACACCCACAAAATTTTCTTCATGGAATGCCCAATTTATCATTGTTCTCATAGGCTATGACTTGCTGGGCTATATGTATGGGACACTTCATTGCCCATCAAAAGCCATGCCAGCAACTTAATTGACAGGCAAACACCAACAATCTATCTAGCTTATGCCCATCGGATCGAAAGGACAAGCTCCTGCTTTATGTCATCGTCTCTCTGTATCCGAACAAGTGGTATGATTAACCTTTGATCCCTGTAAATGCTATTGCACTTTTTTTCTTTTTCTTTTTTTCTTAAAAAAGAAAAAAAAAAAAAGATTTGAGTACAAACAGTACATTTTACAACGGTGCATTGTTGCCACTATCAAGGGAAAGATCTAATGGGGAACATGCTAGATACAATGATGCTAGGGAAATGGTCGAAGTGGCCCATCTATCTAGATTAGAAGCAAACAGGTTGTCGCTCCTATAAACCTTGAAAAATGACAAGGACTTGAAGGTGGTAAGTTGTAACGCTCCAGTGAAATTAACTAACTGGTAACTAATTCCATGGTTCATCTTCCAGACTTATTCTAGGAAGAATAAGACCACACAGATCTCATCTTCTTCGAAGAGAGTTTGAAGCAGAAGACTTTCACTTAAACAAAATGTAGCAATCTAAAATCCACAATCACAACGATAAAAGTTAAGGTAAAACTAAAACATCATAACATAGATAGCCAAATCTCTTAAAGTACGGTTAAAAGACCAATCATCAAATATAATACATATTCAGAGCCAAAAGATCTAAGAGTCATAATAACATCAAAAGTCAAGTCCTACACTTAAGAAGGTAAAGTACATATAATATCTATCATATCTCGGCGAGATTCACTATCTCTTCTCCACATCCCAACCAATCAAAAAGGATCTATCTATCATATGCCACTCCGATGTTGTCATTAATAAAACTATCTACAAAACAATGCATGTTTAATAGGTGGAAAGATACAGGTTTAAGTCCATGACTTAGAGAGTAATAATATGCATGATATACATGTTATCATATGGTAAAGTCAATTTAAGATGTAAGGCACATGCATTAGAATATCATTATAAGTCTTCATTTCATAACATGGTCGTGTATGCAATATAGATATATTACATGCTTATAACAAGAATCATGGCATAGTTCAATTCCACATGGTCTACATAGGATATTAACCTCTTCTCGGCAAGTTTGGCAATGTCCCGAGGGACCTATAATACAAAACTGGTGGCCCGGATATGTACGCATACCGTCATATACTAAAATCCCAGCCGAGTTTGACCTCGAGTTGCCCACACTACAAACAAAGCTGTAACCGTGACCCCTATTCAAGTATAGTGCGCCGGTAACCATAACAATCATTGGATCCAAGGCCCATCATGACATATCATAAACTTTTTACCGTAAAGAATAACCCATATAATAATAAGCCCATAGCCGTTATTCCGCACAAGACGGTGTACAATGTCATACGATGCAATTTAATCTTTTATGTACTTTACATGCACACTCTTATAATTTCTTGTCTCATTATTCCATTAAGCACCATTCATTTTTACAAATGGAATTCACAGTACTCAAAAGTATATTTCATGTAAGTTGTAAATATGCATGTTTGAGTATACAAAATAATCATGTTGTGCGGGAAAAATAACAAGTATCCATATGAGTTTTTACTCACTTGTATCGTAAAGCTCCTCCGAAAATTGTTCCTTGGGCTCCACAACCTTTAAATCTGAGAAAAACCTAACATTAGCCTTAATCCCATCTTAAAAACTAATCCTATGCCATAACAAGGTCAAAATAGGTATTTTGCCTGACCCACGAATGTTCCTGCTCAAGGGTCGAACATTCATGATACGGTACTCAAATGTTCGTACTTTGAGGAACGATCGTTTGAAGCACGAGAGATTGAACATTCAACCAAGGGGATCGAACATTCGTCCCTAGCAGAAATTGTATTCGAACTAAATCTAATCTAAACTACTACTAAGAAAGGCCTACGATTTTTATAACACTACTAATACGACCCTGAGCCTCACCGCCATGTCATGCAATAAACACAACGCCTAAAACAACAAAATGCTACACCTAATATTGAGCTAGCATTAAGATCACAATAGAGACTAGAGGATTAAACCTAGGTTATAAACATAAATCGACAGTATAACGGCTACAAAATAACGAGTTTATGCTAAGGGCATTACCTTCTTAGTGTGAACACTTCTTCCTTACACCAAAATGCTCCCACACACTCTCAGTATAGTAACACCAACTCCAAGGGTAGGATTACACAAAATAAAATGAAGGGGTGTGGAAGTATTTATAGAGGAGAAATCGTAGAGGATAAGGATGAACTGATATCCACCTGTCGAACGTTTGGTACTCGGGTATTAAACGCTCGTGTACTATTTTTAACGTTCATTGTACAATCCTCAAACGTTCGTGTACTATTGTCGTACATACCAACGGCTTGGAATGTACCTTTTGACATAAAGTACACCACGTCATCGAACATTCGTGGTGGAAAAAATGATCGTTCGGAGTGCGAAAATCGATCGTTCGAAGTGAGAAGAATGATAATTTGTGCTCGATCATTCATTGTTCTCAGCGAACTTTTGGTCAACGTAGAAAGTCAAAAGTCCTAATTTCCAATGAAGACCTACTTAATCCTATTAATAATCTGGGGAACTACATGAGTAGTCCCAGAATGTCTTATATCAATGGAGCTATCTTCCAATCTCTGGTTAAGTCATTATGCTGAATGGAGAGGATCACTTCTAGAGAGTCCCCTTCCATGTAACACACCATACTAAATTAGGGTTAAGGATACTTTAATTTATGCTTAAGTGTGTTTGGTAGACTTTGTTTAGCCTTAAATCTCAAAAGGGGGAGAAAATTGAGTTTTTGGACACTTAGGGTGATTTATGTGCATAGCTTTCAAACAGTGGGTAACGATGAAACAAGATAATCATTCGAACATTCCCTGGATCCGTACAATGGTACAACTCAACAAAACATTCGAACGGTAATATAACATGTTTGAATAGTACTATAAAATGTCCGACTTGTGACAATTTCCATTCGAATCAAATAGAGCCATTTCAACATGAACTCATGGAGAGAGGTCTTTTTATAGGTCTTGGTTGCACCCTAAAGCCTATTTTGCCTCCCTTTAACTACAAGACTCTATTTGATTCGATTGAAGATAACTTGTAAATTGAAGAAAACTATTCATTTGTAAACAACCTTTGAAATTGTCGAAATAGGCGAAGGGTACAAAGCTAACCCTTCAAATCTCATGACCAAAAAAATAAAAAAACATACACATTGGTAAACGAGCTCTCGCAGAAACACTTGAGTATAAAGGTTGTTGAATAGTCATTTAATCTACTCAATTGAGTGTGCAACTGACAATTATGAAAACAAATTGTAAGCAATAAACTAACTTATTCTCCTGAACATTGGAGAATCATTAAAAATGTAAAATATTTTTGGGGAGAAAATTATAAACAATAAATTAACATATTCCTACATATGATATAATATTTTTAGAAGTGACCCAGGTCCTAAAAAAACAAATGAAACTTAATAGGCTAAATTAGAAAACATTTAGCAGTAAGATGTAGCTGATTCAATCATTGAAACACTAGGCAGTGCAGCAATTGCGCACCAGCTATCAGAAACACAACACTCTGCATTAATCAAATTTCCAAAAATTATACTAAAAATATTTGGTTGCATGATTCCAATTATGTGGCAAATATGTAATGAAATGAGAGGGGTTTGAAAATTGACCGTGTGCCATGGTAATGATCGAAAATTCCTATAAGGAAAGAAGAAATTAGCGAAAGATCTTGCCAGAGCGGCCAAACGGGAGGTAGCTTTAATGCTTAAGTCAATATGGATCAATGGAAATACTAGTAGAGAAAGCAAAATAGAGTTAGAAGGAAGGACACAAAATTCTTCTTTTACCTGATGTTTGCCACTCTTTATAACAAATTTTGTCATAATCATCTGCAAGGTGTTACACCTTCATTAGAGATTTTGCTTGTAATACCCCACACTACTATAGGATTAAGGACACCATAATTAGTGCCTAACGTTTTATAGTAGAGTTGGATTAGTCATGAATCCCAAAAGAATGAGAAAATGTAATCTTAAACACTTAGGAAAAATTCCCAGTGAAAACCATTTAAACGGTAGATAACGAGAAAATAGGAAAGACATTTGGATGATCCAAAGGATGTCGTGATGGTCCACCTCAGCAAAATGTTTTGGAGGAAAACCCTAAAAGCACCCTTTAGCTCACCCCCAACCTTCCAAAACCCTTGAGTGAGAGAGAGGAGATGAGAGAAGAGAACAAGAGGGTTTTTTTTTTTTTTTTTTGGAGGAGACGATGGAGATGACAAGTACACAAATAACAACCTTGAGGGATATTACGAGCTTGGTGAGTAGATTCTCACGTGAACTATTAAACTAATATTTTCGAGCATAAATATTTTGTTATGAGCTGTAACGTCCCGCCCTAAATTCAAGGACGGAGTGGGAAATTGTGACGACCCATATATATATATATTTTTGAAAACATGCATATAGCGTAAAATGGATCCTCACAGTTCATGACTACTTGTCGCTCAGCCAACATAAAGTACACGTTTCATAACCTGTACCTGATATTCAGAGTAACATCTAACACAGCAGAATATATTAATACCAATCAATCATAACGGAAAGCACATCTATAACTAGTCTGTGGTCCATACAAAAGAGCCAATTACCCATGTCTATCTGTTTAAGGCATACAACATATACTACGATTACAAAAGAATGGCTATACCAAAAATACGTGACACATGCGTCATAAGCCATATACAAAAATATCCAAAAGACAGAGGACTCCATAGTCCAACACATTCTGATCGTCACTGTGGGCTTCAATCGTAATACCCCAAATATAAAACCACTGGGTCATCATCTAGCTCAGGAGTACCTGCAGTCACAGCATCAAAATTTGCACAATTGCGGGGGTTACCGCATCCGCACAGGTGGAATTATGAGCCTACCGTCTTAGCATAAATGATTACACTAAGACCTTAGAGATATACTATTCACTGAGCTTTCGCAAAGAACCAACCTTTCATTTTTAGTCTCGCATACACTATAATAGCTACCAATTTATAAACTTTTGTTTGAAAATCTCCATAGCTAATATAGCAAACACCGACTAATAGAAAACATTTAAAGCATACTATGTAGCTGCGAACATATATAGAAGTTCCAGTCATCCCACCTTGGAAGCAACTACATACCTTCTCACCTACTATAATACTTTTGTATTTGGTGGCTCAAATGTAGGTAATTTCATGTCAAAAGACACTTACATTACCCAATCCAGTAGCATACAATCTAGGTACATCAAGCATAAAACAATGGCAGCTCAAATGTACAAAGAAACAGCATTACCAGATGTAAGTAACTTCATGTCAAAAGACACTTACATTATCCAATCCAGTAGCGTACAATCTGGGTACATCAAGCATAAAAAAATGGCGGCTCAAATGTACAAAGAAACAGCATTGCCAGATGTAGGTAACTTCATGTCAAAAGACACTTATATTACCCAATCTAGTAACGTACAATCTAGGTACATCAAGCGTAAAACAATGGCATCTTACTCAGTAATACAAAGAAACATCATTGCCAGATGTAGGTAACTTCATGTCGCAAGACACTTACATCACCCAATCCAGTAGCGTACAATCTAGGTATACTAAAACTCGATGCCTTTAAATCATGCAACAAGAAATATATATATATATATATATATATATATATATATATATATATATATATATATATATCATAAAAACAGCACACACAAACACACCATGATATATGTAGGCATATGCCAAGCGAACTGGGCAGTATCCCAAGGAACAGGGACCGTATCCCAAAGGACAGGGACTGTATCCCAAGTTAACATAAAGTTCATAACTCAAATGGAACAGGGACCGTATCCCATATTAACGTCGAGTCCGTAACTCCAAAGAACAGGGACCATATCCCAAGGTTTGTGCCGTTAAGTACGCAATGCACCATGTCCCAATTTTATAACTCACACTAAAAATTCCAATCATTTACAATGCAACCATAGTCTACAAAATTCCCAACCAAACATACGGTCACAAAAATCATTCCAAGCTCCACATATTATTTTTTCTACTTCAAAGCATCATCATAATTTCAATATACTCAAAAGTACTTAAAACAACCAAAACAATTATAATCAACATACAATTGGTTCGGATTTATAAAACATCATATATTTTGCAATTCATTAATATATGAAAATAATAGTTTCTCAGTGAGTAGAATACTCACCTTGGATCGCTAGTACTCCCGATTTCAACAATCCTAGGTTTGACCCGTAAAGTGCCGCTCTAATCACAACACAATGCACCATTTAGCTATTTAACCAATAGCTATAATAATTAGCACTTTGAATCGCTCAAATGCTATAACACGAAGTTACCCATTATTTGACTAAACCCATACATAAAAATATTCCTAAATTTACAATTAAAATCTCCAATTTATACTAATTACTACTTTTAGAACCTAATCTCATAAATGCCTATTTTTCATGAAACCCATAGATGATTTGAAATTAATTTACACTTTTAATTCAATTAATCCATAAATTCATAATCTATGTTTTAAACACTTCAAAACCCCCAATTTAATTTGACTCATTCAATTAGGGTTTCCTAAACTTAACCCATAATTATAAAACACTACCCTAATCACAATATCATTAACCCATAACATTTACTAAGGCTTAATCCCCTAAAATACATCTAAAATCAAATAACTTAAAGTTAGGGTTTGAGGAAAACTCACCACAAGATCACCAAACCAAAACCCATGGTTTGGGTAGCTTCAAGAAATTTCCAACAAGCCCAAATACCTAAAGAACATAGAGGATTAAACTCATTTATAGGATTTTACCCAAAAATCACAAAACATTGAGTTTAGTGTTTTACCTCAAAGCGAACGGTAGGAATGTAGATCTGAGTGCAAGGATCACGTTCCCGAAGACGGATCGAAGATCGGACCGTTGGATCTTCGAAAATCACAATTTTCGTATATAAAAGACTTAAGAAAAACCTCTCCCCAATTTTTTTGTTTTTTCTCAGCACTAATGGGAAAGAGGCAGGGGGCCTCTTTCCCCCTTTTGTTTAAGTGAGGCGCATGTGCGCCTCACACTTACTTCTTTGCTTTCTTTCTTTTCTTTTTTTTTCTTTTTTTTTTTTTTAAATGAAGGACCATCAGGCCCTTCATAAACAAAATGGCCAACGGCCATTTGCTCAAACGGCTGAATGGCCTTTTGAGCAAAGGCCGTGAGGCCTTGGTTTTTTTTTTTTTTTTTTTATTTTACTTTTTAATTCATTTCTAATTCCTTTTCTTTCTTTTTTTTCTTCTTTTTTTTTTATTATTCCAAATTTTCTTTTCAATTTTCTTTTATTTACTTATTTATTATTATTATTATTATAACTTAAAATATCACTTATACTTTCTTGGACATTACAGAAAATTAATCAATTAACCACGAAACGCTACTTCTAAATCCTTAAACAATCATCGTAGCAAAAAACCTGAATAATTTTTGTCTTTGAATTGACATATAAAAATTTCTAATAAACTAACTAGAAATTCTGAAAATTATTATGACTTCTAATTTACCAAGTGTGTGCAATAGAGACAAAATATCACAATGCGTAAATTAAAAAGACAAATATTTTGTTGACGAAGTGGAAACTCAATTAAGAGAAAAACCACTATGGGGAAGCCAAATGCAGGATATCTACTATTCAGAAGACAAAGCTAGTACATAGACAGTAACACTCACATACCTGATGCAGCGATCGTATCTAGCACTTTGATGTGTAACCCAACACGAACGTCTCCCAACCAAGTCACCTACTTGAAGGGGTCTTCAATGGAATCCTTTACCTTAGGGCCAACCCCTAAGATAAACTTCAGTTCATCACAGTAACAGCACTTGGCAACGGCTTCAGAGAGAATGGTTCAGCACAATAACTCTAAAATAAACTCTTTATGCTCTACGGAATTCACTATCGAATTCATACAAACAACATGCCTAGGGGCCTCTATTTATAGGCTATAGGAATCCTAATTCGCATCTGACTTGAATTACCTAGGCGGCGTCCGGATGGTAGTTGAAGGCGTCCTGACGGACAACTGTACGATTGGCTTTCCAAATTTGCTTGAAATTCTTTCCTAAATAGAGCCGCGTCCAGACGGTGTTGCTCTAGCTTCCGGACGGTCGCACTTTAGCTGCACGCAATTTCCATATCAAGGCTTTGAGCGTCCGGATTATGAAGGTTGACGTCCGGATGGTTGAACTGATGGACACAATTTCCATATATGAAGCTTGAGCGTCTGGACCATGAAGACTAACGTCAGGACGATTGACCTTTGTATGCACGACTTGCCTTATCAAGGATAGCGTCCAAACAGGAACACACATCTTCCGTACGATTGCAGCTTTCTTCCCATATTTGTGTTTTGGAAAGAAATTTTTCAACCTGTCGAACACTGAAAGGCATCCGGACATGTTGTTGAGAAGTCTGGACAAATGCAAGCTAGAATAGTTTGAAGGTTCTTGACACAGAGGAAGGTCCGGACGGAAAGTTCTCGTCGTCCGGACCGATGTTACTTTGATAGTCGAGCATCCGGATGGAATATCACGTCGTCCGGATGGATGCAAGGGATCCGATTTCTCTGACTTGGAATCTGTGCAAAATCTTTTAGAAGTAACACTGAAATGAAGACTTTGAAAATAACTGAATCCGTGATAAAAGCATCATTACATGAAAGTGATTTTGTCCAACAGAATGCAGCCAATTACAAACCAACAACTTCTAAAATCATTACATCTCAAATTACAATCATAATGTACAAGTCACTACAGTATAAAGAAAGACTCACTTAGGTCAAGTCAGTGTCTCACCAAACAGCATCACGAAGGAATCCCTTCAGTGACTTCCTTCTAAGCTCGCACACGATCTACCACATATAATGCCTAAACTTGTAACATAAACAACATTTACACGATCGTGGTGTTAGCCACGTCCGCATAGGTGGAATAGTGAGTCCATGGTCTCAGCAGTATAAAACTTACTAAATTTTTTCTCTTTCTACCATACGTTTACAATAACAGCTACCATTAGTATAATACTTCCCTTTTAAAATATTTCATAACTGATAAGGTAAACATTGGTGTTTTATAAGCAAATAAAATCATACTACGTAGTTGTGAATATATATAAATGTTCCAATCTCCCGCTTGGTAGCACATATATATAAGCACATCTACATTTTACAAATAAGTGTATCATATAGCTCAGCTACACTCATATACAAGCTTTTAAGAATTTCGGGAAAATACAGGCATACATGCGTATCTAAGCATAGAAGCGAATGACTTCATAACTTGGCTATACTCGTACACAAATACTCCACAAATTCGGGGAATACTAGCATATACGAGCATATCTAAGCACGAAACCATACAGCGCCATATAGATATCACAATACCCAGCTATACACATATACGAGTACTCCACAACTTCGGGGAGTACAAGCATACATGCATATCTAGCATAGAAACAAACAACATCATAACTTAGTTATAATCAAATGCAAGAATTCCACAACTTCGGAGAATACAAGCATATAAGCACATCTAAGCATGAAGCCTTATAAATCATCATCATAACTTTTTCATAAACTTATGCCATGTATGTCATCATAATAGGAGGAAACTTCGGCTCATATTATTTACTATAGAGGCAACTTCAGCTCCTTTTACACACGCTCATGAGTTATTATATTCATGTACATGAAATTCTCATATTAAACGTAATTTACCAATATGATGAGGTTTGACGTGAAATCAATCCCCTATATCTAGTCTTCATACTATCTGACTTTTATTTTTTTACTTAGTTTCAATTACAAAACAAAAATCAAAAATATTTTCTGAATTAGATTAGACTTAGTTTCAATAACTTAACAATGACCACACAGTCCTTGAGGTTCGACACCCTAACATAAAACCTATCTTACAAGGATTCGTTCTATTATTGACTCCACACCACATCAATTTTTGGCGTCGTTGTTTGAGATTGTTACGATTAAGTCGTTAATTTGTTGGGATTGAATCTAATTTGATTCCAAGTTTAGAATATTGTAGATATTGATTTTCCATATTTTTGTCTAGTATATACAGCACTGTCAGAAACCGCTCAAGCGCAACCAATTGAGCTCAAGCGCATCACTGCTGCATAGAAGTGCTCGAGTGCAGACCCTTTGAGCTCGAGCGCAATTGCCTAGAGTAGACCAGTGACAACCATGAAAAGCTATAACCTCTGAAATTTTATTTTATTTTTTATTTGTATTTATTTTACTTAGTTATGATTGGTCACTATGCTTTGTCACTTCTATTAATCTTTGTCACATTGACTTAAAACCATGGCTATGGACCCATATGACGGTTATCAAACTCACTTTGAGTTTCATCACTTTGATTTAGAGCCAGTTGCTTTCTCCAGACCGGTGAATGATCCTTACTACCATCATTATGACCCGGGATGGAGAAACCCTTGTAATTTCTCCTCGGAAGGTCCAACCACGAGAAATTCAACTCCATACTCTCACAGACTGCACAATCAAGCAAATCCGCAATTCAACAATCAAGCTTTCTATCCACCATCCGACTTCCATCCTCACCACCTGCAATGGCATTCATTGCCATATAGCCATCAGTGTCAGTCAGGCCCTCTTCCTCCCCAGACTTTTGCAATTAATGATCAAATACTGCAGCTGCTGAATTCTCAATCTCAATCCCTAGCCAAGCTCGAATTCCAAGTGGAGTAGATAGCTAATGCAATCAATCAGATAGAAGAAAAGGAGCTTTGGAGTCAATAAGAGGCCAATCCTAAAGAACAATACATGATTGACGAAGATACTTCAAGCAGTTCTCATTATGAACTAATCCAGGCCAATAACGCATTGAGGAGTGAGAGGATAATTGACAACGAGATGGAGGAAAGGAAGAATGAGCACTTTGAACTCCTGGAAGATCCAATTCTATACCCAGTACCTCTTGAGATGGAATATAAGCTCAAATATCCATTTCTTCAACATCTCGAAGAGCCCTTTGAGAAAGTTGGAGTACAGCTCAACATCTTCCATGCCACCCAACCACCACTGTCTAAGAATGAGTGTTTCTTCCTAGAAATACTGAAACAATTTGTTGAAGATTCACTTCCTGACAGTCTGACTAAGGGTTGTTGAGGCAACCCACTTTATTCCTGTCTCTTTCTTTTTGTTTATTTTTATTTGTATTTTTATTTTTAGTTTTTCTTAATGACACTTCTCCTATTTTTTTTCATAATGCCTATTTTTATTACACAACTGGAGTAGTGCTTTGTTTTTCAGGACAGGCGTTCTTGTGTCGAGGTTTGGGGGAGTACTTTCGTCCCACTTTTTCCTTTCTACCCGGTATTGTATCTCTATCTATACAATGGGAAAAATGTATTGTTTAAGTTTGGGGGTAAGGAAAAACATTTTGTTGTTTTGTTGTAGATATTGTGAATGCCTGATCATGTTATTTTTAAGATTTTGATTGAACTTTGACTATGATTTGCATTTCATTGGGCGGAGTTTAAAATTTTGAACACATGATCATTTCATTAGGGAATCTAGATCTTGGCATTTACCTTTGGCACATGAGAGTTCACATGTTTCACTTTGAATTTGCACAAGCACATTAGCACACAATTTGTGAGGTATGACATGTGAAACCGATTTTCTGTTTTCAATATCTTAAAACGAAGTGATGACTTATTAGAAAAATGACCTTGGCATGAAAAAAAAAAAAAAATACTAACTAACTAGACCGCTTGCCTCATTCAGCATTGAGTATTCACGTCAAAAGACAATAAAATGGCTAAGTTTAGCTTCGTAGCTATTAGTTTGTAATTGGCTGCATTCTGTCTGACAAAATCACTCTTATGTAATGTTGCTACATAATCAAGGATGCCGTTTATTTCAGAGTCTTCGTTTTAGAAAAGTGGTTCAAGGTGCTCAAAGAAAATTTTGTTCAGATTCCAAGTCAGAGAAGTCGGATCCCAATGGACGGCCCAGACATGCGCTGGACGCCCATCAGTGTCTAGAAGTTTCGAACAGTCCAAGGTTGCATCCGTCCGAACGTCATGGCAACATGTCCAGACGCTCATTAGAGTTTGACAAGAAATCGAATTTCCTTCTTAGACACAAATATGGGAAGACAGCTACATCCGTCCGAACGACAGGGCAACACCGTCCGGACCCTATCCTTGATAAGGCAAGATGTGGAGAAGAATTGCAACCTTCCAGACATCAGGGCAACACCATCCGGACGCGGTCCTTATTATGGTGTTTACATGTAGCAGAAGTGCAACCTTCCGGGCGCTAGGGCAACACTGTCTGGACGCAGCCCTGATATGGTATTGCGTGAAGGGCGTTATGGAAAGTCGGTTGCATAGTTGTCCATTTGGATGGCCTCAGCTTCCGTCCGGACACCGCCTAGAGAAAATCGAATCAGTGTCAATTTAGGTCTTCTGTAGCCTATAAATAGAAGCCTCTAGGCATGTATTATTTACAGAATTCAGTATTAAATTCTCTAGAGCTTAGAGAGTATATTTTAGCGAGAAATTGTGAATATCTGCTAACTCTCAAGCCGTTGCTGTGGTGCTGTTACCGTGTTCATAATTGAAGTCTATCTTAGGGAGGAGCCCTAAGATAAAGGAATTCGTAGAAGACCCCTTCAAGTAAGAGACTTGGTTGGGAAGCGTTCACGTTGGGTTACGTGTCAGAATGCTAGATACGATCGTTGCATCAGGTATGTGAGTGTTACTGTCTATGTACTAGCTTTGTCTTCTGATAGTGGATTTCTTGGGTTTGGCTGCCCCAGAGTGGTTTTTCTCTTAATTGAGTTTCCACTTCGTTAACAAAATATATGTGTTCTTTAGATTTCGCATTTACTATATTTTGTTATACATTGTGTACACACACATGGCAAATTAGAAGTTTTTTAATTTTCTGTAGCCTTTTTTACTCGAATTAGTAAGTCTTTAGGGTGTTTTACACCTCGTGCTCTAAAACCATTTTGTTTGGAAGTCATTAGCTTAACACTCGATACATGGGTCAATTAGAAAGCTTAAGTGATCTAAGCATTGCACAACCTAATAAAAAGAAAGAAAAAAGAAATCAATGAATAATATCATCATGCGTTGGTTATTTCATCTAATAAGGATCCCAGTAAATTTTGAGATATTGGATCTTGTACATTGGAATTAATTTGAAGCCTTATAATTGTGTGTTAGTTCACTTTACACCAATTTGAACTTGTGTTGCCTTAGTGAGCCATTGGTAAATATTTAGATTTTGGAATTCTTAAAAGTTTTGAAGATGTAGTTTATTTTGTTAAACTTGCTAATGAATAGAAACTCATTGCTTTCATGACACTTTATTCTTAGGAAAAGCATGATTTGCATAATGTTCGTGGGTAGCATCCGTGGCAAACCCTCATGAGAATTTACTCGTCCACTAGGGAGTCCTAAGAGTTTAAATGGCTTGTTGCATATGCTAAATACAATCGTGTTCCCACGAAAGAGGAAGTAGTGTAGTTGTATTTTATCCCTTTAAGTTTTGTTTTGTATTGCTAAGAGACTAGCAATATACAAGTTTGGGGGGTATGATGAACATTGAATATTGGATATTCAAGTCCCTTAGCTTACATATATTAGCCTCTTAGGCTTGTTGTGATATGATGTTTTGCATGTTTTTTATGTTAGTGGTATTCTCGAGACCAAAGGGAAAAACACAAGTAATTATCTGGACTTAAAGGCTAAAATCTATCACAAGAATCAATTCAGCATTTTGCACTGCCAAACACACTTTAGCGTAGGACCATTCCGCTCGAGCGCACATCATCTAGGCTCGAGCTTATCAGAAGCAGCTAGGCTTGAGCGTAGAAGCAACTAGGCTTGAGTGCAACACCGAGCTCGAGTGCACCAACTACCTGGGTTCGAGTGCACACGCACGACAAAACTGCCAGCAAGATATCAAATTCACTTAGGAATTGTTTTATGATTTCTATTTGGATTAGATGTTCTAATATGCACAAATCCGTCTAGGATTGCTCTTTTACTCAATAAATGGACCTCTAATTCGTGCTTTAAGGGTATGCCACATTACATAATATAAATCAATAGGATTAGTGGCTAGGTTTTAGGAGAAAAGTGCTTCAAATTTCCAGCAATGATTTGGGATGGATTTCTCTTCAACAAAGATGATTTTCAGCATCTCCACGAGTGGCTAATTCTTCCATAGGGTATTGATATAGTCCTTTCCAAGTGGTAATGGTGTAATTATGTTTTCTCTTGAGAATTTCATATCATGAATATTAGTTGTTTAATCTTGAGAATATTTCTTAATGTCTAAATTCGATTTTAATAAACCTTTTATCTTGTCTTAGAAAATTGTTTATTTTGATTGAACTCAACGTTCATATTTTCTATGATTGGGTTAATGATGGTTTTACAATAGTATTAATAGACACTAAATCTTGAGGGTTTGATAAGCAATGCCTTGGAAGAATAAAATGGTTTACACCTTAGTTATTAATTTAGGTAAATCAAATTGTTCTTGTCGAATGATGAGTTTTTTGCTTATTCATTGATTATATGTATGCTAATTAATTGATTTGATAGCTCATGCCTAGGAAGGATGAATTGTTCTACACCCTAGTTTAGGTAGATGATTCATACCTTGCTGATCGATGAGCTATGCTTATTTCTTAATAGAAGTACTTTCTTTATGACATCGTTGGGTGCTTGACACACAATCACGAGTCCTAATATTCATGTACGTGAAATTCCCATGTTTAATGTAATTTACCATTATGATGAGGTTAGAGGTGAATCAATCCCTTATATCTTCTTCATACTATCGTACGTTTATGTTTTTACTTAGTTTCAATTACATAACAAAAACCAAATATATTTTCTGAATTAGATTAGAGTTAGTTTCAATAACTTAACAACAATCAAACAATCGTTGATGTTCAACACCCTCACATAGACCTATCTTACAAGGATTCGTTCTATTGTGAGTGGTTTTACTTATTATTGACTCCATACCACATCAAGATCGAAAGCATTCATAAAGCATATAATATCACAAAATATCATCGCTTCAAGATTAGGCAAATATAACATTTTGTAATATTCTAAAACCACAAAACATAGTATCTTTTCTTAATAAGTTGAATACTCATGTAGCGCCCTAGATTTTAAGACATAAAATATAACTTCTTAAAATAGAATTTAAGATCTAATAAAAAGGCAAAAGAATATATATAAATATTTATAAGATTAAATATTCATTGATTAATTAATAGGCCTCTGATTTTTAATAAAATCATCATTATCCATTGATGATTTTTAGTTCAAATGAACCCAATTCGTCCCTTAAATATTATTAAGGCTAAAACAATTAAATGTAATCTAGTTAGTATAGTTATAAACTTATTTAAACTCAATTTTAGCTACTCAAAGTTATGAGATATTAAGCAAATAATAAATACTTACCTCTAGACAGCTTGGCCATACAATGAACATAGCCTACACGACACACATGGAGATGCCCAGTTTAATATGTAACCAAATAAGAAAACTTGTAAGAAACTAAATATTCGTTAAATAGAAATAAGAGATATTTTGTACTTTGTTTTCCAAACATCCAAACTTGCTCCCTACGTTAGATTTTCAGCACATCAAAACTCATCAACTTGTTGCCAAAGGAGATGCTCCCAAATGTTGGATCATTTTTGCCCAAAGTGATCTCACCCATTCAAAGTTTCTACAAATAGAGAGGCAGACCCCCTTCATTCACGCATCATCTCTTCTTCTTCCTTACTCTCTCTCTTTTTCTCCTTGCTGAGAAGCAACTCTTCTCTTTCCTCTATGGAGTTTTCTTAGTCTATCAAATAGCCAGAAGAGAAGCTCTCAAGCTCTCTCTTTCTTTAGAGCTTTCGGCCAGTGCAACAGAAAAATGGTAGATGCAGAAGCTCTCTTCTCTTTTTCCTTCTTCTCTGTTTCTCTTCTGTTGAAACACTCAATTCTCTCCTACTCTCACTCGGACAGTAGCTCCAGATAAAAAAGAAAAAGAAAAAAAAGAAAAAAAAAAAGAAAGAAAGAAAGAAAGAAAGAAAATCCTCTCCAAAGCTCTCTTCTTCTCCCTCTCATGGTAAGTCTCTCTCTTAACTCTCTGATTTTCTCTCTGTGTGTGTGTGTGTGTGTGTGTGTGTGTGTGTGTGTGTGTGTGAGTGAGTGAGACTGACTGTCTAAGAAAAGAAAAGGGAAAATAGAAAAGAAATAGAAAGAAGAACGGCTGTCCAGGAAAAGAAAAGAGAGAAAAAAAAAGGATAAAGAGAAGAAAGGAAATAAAGAAAAGAGAGGACTTTTCAAAAGTCTCCTCCTTTCTCTCTCGGTCAACACATATAAAAGAGGAAAGGAAAAAAGCAAAAGGAGAAGATAGAAAGAAAGAAAAAGAAAAGACAAAAAGGAAAAGAAACAAAGAGAAAAAAAAAATGAAAAAAGTTTCTGGATCCTAAAATATAAAAGGGAAAGAAAAGGAAAATATAAAAAGGAATGAAATAAAGGGATAGGATAAAAGAAGAACAAATCCCAACCTAGTCCCTTTAATATCTCAAAATACCATTTTGAGATATTCGGTAAGTTTCCAAATAAGACTTTGATTTATTTTATGTAATTTCTAAGTTATTAGCTTTGTTTTAATGCTTTGTAATTTTATAGTTTTTATTATTTTAAAGTATTCTAATGTTTTAAGCTGTGTTTTAAAACAGGGTATTCCAAGTGGCGTATTTAAATAATAAATCACATCATTGTGATGCCCTAGTAAAAAGTAATGTTTTACAAAAGCGTCGTTACTCCGTCCAAATTTTATAAGATTAAAATAAGGATTATTTTTATTTATACCGTTGTGATATCCAGTTATTTTAAAATATAAAACCCATTGTTTATATTAATGGAGTTATTATGTTTATTTGAAAAAAAAATATATAAGCTTTTAATACTAATGCGGTGGTATGCCCATTTTAATTTAAATATATTTTAGACGTTAATTAATAAACGCCGTAATAATGCCCACATTAGATATGTGGTATTATAATTGATTTATTTAATATGCCGTTATAATATTTAAGCGACATTAGAAACTGAATTAAGTGGTTAGAAGACAAAAGTGATAAACGTGATAAAATAGGTTTCTTAGCAATTTTGTACTAACACACTATCACATGTACAAAATTGTATTGCAGTGAGCATTTATGTGAATATTGTTTGAAGCAGGATAGAACTATGAGTATTCTACTCACTGAGAATGATACTGAGTTCTTTAATGTGGTGGTTTATGGGTTATTTAATGATATGCATTTGTTTAGGTATATGTGTAAGTAAGTATTTCTAGAATACTTACTGAGAGTGATACTGGTTCCATAATATGGTGATATTGATTTTTATGGTTTGTGATCCCTGCTATGTTTAATTATATGTGATTTGTTTGGGACTCTGCATATTTTATTGCTATGAATTGTGAGTCTGCTAATGAAATGGCATTGCATATTTTACTGTCATGAGATGTGAACCTGCTAATAAGTGAGTATTTCTTACTCACTGGGAATGATACATGATTGTCTTTAATAATGTTTTGATTTCTACTTTATTTAATTGTATGCGTATTGTTTGGCATTTTATATGTTTTGTTTGGAATTTTGCCTATTTTATTGTCATGAATAATGTACTTGGTGATACATTGACCTTGCATATTTCACTGCCATGGATTATGAACCTGTTAATAAATAAGACCAAGGGTTAAAGTCCCAAGGCATCAATCAATCAGCTAGAGCGAGGGTTAAAGTCCCAAGGCAAAGACTAAGGGTTAAAGTCCCATGGCAAAGACTAAGGGTTTAAGTCCCAAGGCAGCAATCGCTAAAAATAGGATAAGACCGGTTTGGTTAGAGACCCATGGCACCTAAATATCTCTATCTATGGTAAGACCGGAGATGGTAAAATACCCACGGCAATGATTAGACCGTATCACGAGTTAAAGTCTCACGACATCTATCTATCTATCTATCTATGGTAAGACTGGTTATAAGTGTTGAATGTTGCACATTCAAGCTCCTTAACTTGCATATGTTAATTCTTTAGCATTGTTATTTGTTTGATTTTATGTTGTTTTATTGTTTTCAGGTTTTAAATAAACATGCAATTAATTCCATTGATTTTGAGCTTAAAGCACACTTTGAGAAGACCTAGAAGATATGGTTAAGCTTAACCAATCATAATAGAAGACCTAGAAGATGTGGTTAAGTTTAATCAAATCAAGGAAATGATTAAATCGGAATTTCTCCAATAATAGTCAAAATCGAATTAGATTCAAATTTGGATTCTGCACATGTCTCAGTGTTTTGATGATAACTTTCTTCTCATGTCTCGGATTGAAATAAAATTGTTGGCGTTGGAAAGCTAATAAACAATTCAACAAATATATCATAAATATATTTTTCCTAATTCGGACGTTTCCTATGCAAAATTGTCACGCAATAAAAGACCACAAATCTGGACGAATTTGGAATCCTTTTCCCACTTGGATTGAATTTTCAATCTCTTACTTGGACTAAGAGACTAAGTTCCAATTTTTCTTGGATTCCTATAGATTTTAGGCCTTTCTTGGTCTCTATAAATTGACTCCTAACCTTCAAGAAAAGGTGTACTTAGCTTTAAACAGACTGAAATATTAAAATGACTTCTAATTTATCAAGTGTGTGCAATAGTGTGCAACAAAATATCAAAATGCGAAATTAAAGGAGACAGATATTTTGTGAATGAAGTGGAAACTCAGTCAAGAGAAAAACCACTCCAGGGCAGCCAAACCCAAGATATCCACTATTCAGAAGACAAGACTAGTTACAAAGTAGTAGTACTCATATACCCCTGATGCAATGGTCGTACCTTGAACTCTAACGTGTAACTCAACACGAACGCCTCCCAACCAGGTCTCCTACCAGAAGGGGTCTTCAATGGAATCTTTTACCTTAAGGGCAACCCCTAAGATAGACTTTAGATCAACGCAGCAACAGTACACACAACAAACAGCTTAAGAGAGACTAACTCAGCACAATAACTCTATCTTAGTATTTTTATTGGCTACATTCTGGATAAAACAAAAACACTTTATGTAATGGTTGTGTTTTAACAAGACAGTCGGTTTTTCAATCTTCATGTATTCGGACAGACAGTTTTCAAATCAGAATCTTCATATATTTAGACATCTACTGTTCACAAGCTTCTAGAAGTTATCCATGAAGAGTCCTTTGCAAAAACCAAAACAAATCAGCAAGTTCCTGTGCAACCGTCCAGACCGGCCTTTTAAGGCGTTCAGATGCCCTGCAGTGTCCTACAGATAAACATTGAAGACGTCCGGATGTTAGAGCAACACCGTTTGGACGCTCAGTCAATCACTATTCAACAAAGAGTCTGTTTTCAAAAGTCGACACTGTTTGGGAAGTCTCTGTAATCTGTCCAGACGATATCCAATAGTTCAGATAACTCCAGAATTTCATTCGTACGCGGAAAGGTTTTTAGCGAAGACCGTTCGGACGCTCGGACAAGCCGTCCGGATGCGAATCTGATAAGGATAGAATTAAGCTGTTTTTGAAGGAAATCGCAGAAATCCGTCCAGACGTGGCAAACTTTCGTCTGGACGCTCGACAGACAGAGTCCGATTTTCAGTAGTTTTTGAGGTCTCTTAAAGCCTATAAATACGGGGCTCTAGGTCTATATTTGTACAGAATTCGGTGGTGAATTCCATAGTGCTTTGAGAGGGTGTTTAGGGAGAATCGAAGATCTGCTAGCTCTAAAGCCGGTGCCAGTGTGTGCTCAAGTGTTCGTGTGAAGTCTATCTCAGGGGTCGGCCCTAAGGTAAAGGAATCCATCAAAAACCCCTTCAGATGGAAGATCAAGTTGGTAAGTGTTCGTGTTGGGCTAAACGTCAGAGTTAAAGGTATGACTACTGCATAGGGTTGTGTGAGTATGAGTGTCTTGTAACTAGTGTTGTTTTTGGATAGTGAATTTCCTGGGTTTGGCTGCCCCGGAGTGGTTTTTTCTCTTCATAGAGTTTCCACTTCGTAACAAATATCTTGTCTCATTTAAATTCCGCATTTAAGATATTTGTTTGCTCACAAACACACACTTGGTTTGTTTAAGAAGTCAATAAATTATTTTCAATTGGTATCAGAACTTGGTACACTCTGTTTTAGATTTATTTCTTGAGTGTATCCTTTTGACTTCTGTTTTTGATTATTATGTCTCAAAATCTTAATTCAGTTCTGTCCTTTGTTGGGACGAACTATGGCTATTGGAAAGCCCGCATGCGCTTATTTTTAAAATCAATTGACGTCTGGAAAATTGTTGAAACTGGCTAGATTAAACCAGAAGAAGCAGACGAAATTACTGTTACACAAATAAGCGCAAGGCTTTCCAATGATAAAGCCCTCCATGCACTATGTCAAGCACTTTCACCATCTGAATCCGCGAGAATTTCAAATTGTGAAATTGCTAAAGATGCATGGCAAATTCCAAAAACAACATATGAAGGCACAAAACTTGTAAAATCTGTCAAACTTCAAATGTTGATTTCTAAATTTGAAGAAATTAAGATGCTAGAAGATGAGACATTCGGAGAGTTCTACACTAAGATTAGCGACCTAAGAAACTCGATGGTGAGTCTTGGGAAGCAAATCTCGGATGTAAAACTCATCCGAAAGATACTAAGATCTTTGCCTAAGCGTTTCAGGATTAAGGTGACAACAATAGAAGAAAGTAAAGATCTGGAGGGAATGAAGATTGAAGAGCTAGTAGGATCTCTTCAGACATACGAATATTCCTTACTTCCGGTCAGAAAGGCAAAGACAATTGCCCTCATGGCATCTAAGGCATCAAAGAAGAAATCTGTAGTCTCATCTGACGAAGACTCCGATGTTGATGAAGATGCAGTGGCTAAGTTAGCCAAGAACTTCGAGCGGTTAATGAAGAATAATAAATTCAAAAGCAAGTTCTCTGACAAATTAAGAAAGGCTCCTCATATAGCTGATACAGAAGAAGCAGAGAAGAAAGATCCGAGGGGTCCTCAGTGCTTCGAATGTTCAGGATTTGGGCACATCAGGACTGAATGTGCAAATCTGAAGAAACAAATAGGAAAAGCCTTTAATGCAACTCTCAATGATGAGTCTGAGAAGGAAGAAGAAACTCCTAAGGAAGAAAAATTCCTGGCCTTCGTGGCCCCACATTAAGATAAGGAGGATTCTCGGTCCTACTACTCTGAGAACAGTGAAGAAGAAGATATGCAGTCAGTCTATCAACTTCAATATGTAAAGTTTCTAAAGCTGAGGGAGAAATACGAGCAGCGGGTACTAGAGCTAAAAAGTTTCAAAACTGAAAAGACCCTTATGCTCATAAAGATCAATGAGTTAGAAGAGAGGCTATTGGAGACACAATTACAACTGGAGAGAGTCTCAGACGAGAAACTCACTCACATGCTTTCCATTCAGAAGTGCCCAATTGACAAGACCGGACTCGGGTATGTTCCTACTTCTGATACTCCTTCTACTTCCAAGACCATTTTTGTGAAGCCAGTTATTCCCGATATTCCACCCCTAAAAGTGGATAAGGGAAATCTCTGATGAAGGAACATCTTCCGCCAGTTCCTTCATGCAAGATTTGGTCAGATTTCTGGCACTACAGGTGAAGAACGAAGGACAAGACAAGTACAAGGACACCCACTCCCCGAGGGGGAACATACCTACCTAGTAGGTAAGGTCACACATGCCTAGGATTTTGGTTCCTAAATCCTAGAGCATGACATGTACACTTGCATAGTTTAATTTGTCTTGTCATCTTATAAATACTTTGCATGTTGTTATGGAACCATCTTTTCTATCCCTATATTCCCTCTTGGGTTGTCTTAAGGAAATTCTGCAGGTATTAAATAGGGATGATAGTAAAAGCACGTTGAGCGGCTGTTTTTTTTTTCTATCTTGTTACTGTCAAGCCTCTCTCCCAGAGTCAGGTTTGTTTTTACTATACATGCTTGGTCAACACTACTCTCTTTATTTTGAAAGCATGTTTATTTTTTATTTTATTTTTTTTAAAAAAAAAGGTTAAAAGGATGCAGAAGTTTATTATTTTATAACTTCCAGATATCTTATGAATGTTTAACTGATGTCTCAGTTTCTGATGCATTTATTCATTTGCCTTTATATAACTGAGAGTTTTTTTTTATATCTACGAAGTTTTCTAGTGGCATCCATTCTAAAAGTTGTTTTTCTCTTGTAATGAAAAATGTGCACTATCCAAGGCTCCCCTAAAGTAGATGCATCTCTCCTCTGACTTTTAGCTTATGATCTTTTAAATGGGAGAGATTTTGTTTTGCCAAGATGGTCAAATTGACTAACTCGCTAGTTGAACCTAGAACCCATAAATTCTGGCATTCTTTCTAGGTTGCAGCACCAAGAGATAAAAGGCATTCAAAACTGAATACAAATGGATAAATATAAAGATCCACTGCTTATGCTAAATCTGTTCTTGATCTTGTCCCTAAAGAAACAGTCAGTGACCACATCATTGAGGAAAAAGACGGTCACTAAAGGGCATAGTAAAAGAAAAGTGTTGTAGCTTAGAGGGAGTGTATCAGATGAGGTTAACTAGGCCCTAGCATAATAAAGTTTGACTTTTGACTGATCTAACCTTGATTTTCTCTCTTCTTTAAAATATTAGGGTGTTTTAATTCATATCAGCATACTTCATACTTTATTGAAAAAGCCTTCACACACACACGCATTACTTGAGTTAAGTTTACTATTGAAATGTTCTTCCACAGGGAAATTATTGTGGAGTTTAAAACATAACTCTCAATTATATCTTTGACTTTTTATAAATGCTAATTGAACTAAGATATCAGTGTTATATACATGCATGCTCTGGAAATTATTTGGAAAATATTTTTCTACTCTTTTTCCTCTCTTTTTCAGATTTTTTTGTGTGAAGCGTCCGGATGGTTATCTTGTATGTCCAGACGGTGATTCTGTTTGTCCGGACGATATGGGTGTTTCGTTTGGACACTCACGGTTCTTGTCCAGACGGCCATGTTTTTGCGATCTCTTACATGGCACCACGTCTGGACGTCACTTATGTTCTGTCCGGACGGTGAACCCTGTAGGGTTAAATTGCTTTCTCCCCGCGCCGCAGCCCACTTTTTCGCCTCTTTTGGTTAGTTTTTGTCGTCTTGTGCATTTTCTCAGTGTTTTTTATGCATAGTTCTCACGTGCACGTGTCGTCTTTGGATTTTATCTCCACCCCAGGTATATTCTTGTACTCTTTTACTAATTTATTTTAATCTTCCTATGATTAAAATAAGTTGTTTTTGGAGTTTCTACTATTTTGAGTTTAATATGTATTATTCCTCAAAATTGCTATTAGTTGGGTTGAGATTTGTTTATTTGGTTCTCCAAAATGTTTGGCTTGTGTTTTCTTGATGTTGTAAATTTTTAGATAGTCCAATTTACAGCCGTTATAATGCCTAAATTTTTTTTGGACTAACAGGAATTAATGCTTTCATGGATTTGTGTCTGTGATTTTTTTTTTGTTTATTTAGAAACCATGTCTTCAGACAGTTCTCCTCCCCGAGCCAGACAAAGAATTGAGGAATCAGTTACCGACCGATTGCATTATATGCAATCACGACAGGTAGGGCCGGCTCAAAGCCTAGTCGAGTTAGGCACTCGCCTAGGGCCCCCGATTTGATAGGGCCCAAAAAAAAAAAAATTCTAGGCCCAATTTTCTTTTTAATTTAAGGCCCAAAATTTTTTTAGTAAGGTCCAAAAAAAAATTCATAAAACTTAAGGCCTCTAAATAAGTAATTTAAAAAAGGACTTAATTTAATAAGGCCCCAATATAATAAGCCCATGGTAACTTATCAAATAGAAACTTAATAGAAAATGATTAGTCTATTCAAAAGATTTAGATAGAATATTTTGTTTTTGTTTAGAAGTTGTTTAATTCAAAACCAAATAGAATGCAACTAGATAATGAAGGAACTAATGACTTGAAAAATCTTAGCGCTAAACTTAAAAGTCATGAAATCTTAGTGTTTAATTAATATAATAATAATATTAATATATTTTTTTTTTACTTAAATTTTTTTTTAAGGCTCCATTTTGAAGTTTCGCCTAAAGCCCCAAAATACATTGAGCCGGCCCTGACGACAGGTCCTATCTGAGCGGAATCTTCTCCGCGCAGATCTGAGAGACCCCGTTCTGCTTCCTATTGCTCAGATGCTCCTAAAGAACAACTGGGAGTACCTTTACAATCGTGCCTGCCAGGCCTTTCCCAATCTGGTGCGGGAATTTTATGGCCATATGATCGTCACTCAGGATGATGATCATGGACTGATTATGCATACTAGGGTCAGAGGCCAGACTATTCTGATAGACCCCCAGCTTATGAGTTCTGTGATCGAGGTCCCTGTTCTACCAGTCTCTAGAGTTCAGTTTACTGATGAGGCTCCCAGCATTGATTTTCTTCATGACTTCTTTGGGATGAGACCACAGCGTGAGGACAAGTCCCACTCCCAGATCAACATCGGTGCCTTCGCTTCTATGCATTGATTTTAACAAACATCTGGCCTCAAGCTCCGCGGAGTGAGCTTACCCTCAAGATGGCCACCCTTCTATATGCCATTGTGATGCAGACTCCATTTTGCCTGTGCAAGCATATCTTGCACACTATGCTCGAGGTTTGCAATGAGAAGAACACGAGTCTGTCGTCAGAAAAATATTTTTCCCTAAAGTTAGCTTCAAAACACGCATATATAATCAACTGATAAGGTAGTCAAATAGCATTGCAAAAATATGCAAAGATATAAATGAGAGTTAAGTATTCAATAAGCATAAATTTCCCTGCAGATAGAAATTTTAAATAGATTACTCAACTCATGCAATGCCTGTGTGTGTGAAAGCTTTCTCAATAAGGTATGAAGTTCACTGATATGACTTAAAGCAACTGGATTTTCTAAACAAGAGAGAAAATCAATGTTAGATCAGTCAAAAGTCAAACCTTATCTTACTAGGGCCTAGCCACCCTCATTTGATACACTCCCTCTAAATGCAGCACATAATTGTTTTACTTGTACCATGAAGGACAAGATAAAATTTTACTTGCACCATGAAGGACAAGATGTAAAGCTAATTCAGCACAGAAGTAGTGAATATAAGCATATAACACAGAATTCAGAAAAAAAACTGCTTGTTTCTTATGGTGCTGCAACTTAGAGCGAATGCTAGAATTTTTAGGCTCTAGGTTCAACTAGCATATTGGTCAATTTGACCATCTTATCAAAATCATCTCTCTCATTAGAATTTCCAGAAGTAAGAAGTCAAAGAGGAAAATGATGTACATTAGGAGAGCCTTGGATAGTGCACATTTTCATCGCATGAGGATAGTAACTATCTATCATTAAGATGCAACAGGAAAACTTAGCAGATATCAGACATAAACTCTCAATCATATATAAGCATATTCAATTAATGCACAATGAACTGAGATATCGGGCAAAAACATATACAATATCTGAAAAGCTATCAAAATAAAAAATAAAAATTCGGCATCTTCTCCCCAAAAATTTTTCCTTTTTTTTTTTGTTGAAAACCAATAAACAAAGACATGCTTATGGAAAAGGAAACGACATCTAGTCCCAATATGTAAGGTAAAATCAAACCTGTCCTCAGGGGGAGAGGTTTAGAAATACCAAGACAAAAAAAGCAGCCGCCTGACGTGCTTTAACTGTCATCCCCAAAAAAAATATTGCAGATGTTTCTGAAGACAACAAGAGAAAATATGGAGGATAACATAAACGGTTCCTCAAACAGAATGCAAGGCATGAATAAGATATGACAAGATAAACAATGCAATGCAATGCAAACATACCTGACATGTACTAGGATTTAGGAACCAAAATCCTAGGCATGGGAGACATCACCTACTAGGTGAGTCAACTCCCCCTCAAGGGGTGAATGGTCTCATCCTTCCTTACCTATACATTCTCTACCTGTGAGGCAGGGGTGTGAGCCATGTCCCAATTGATCAGTCTGACTAGGACATTCTTCATCATGTTGACAAGCCCTTCATTGGTCTGATTCTTCTTGGGCTTGTGAGGCTTCACTTTGAAGCATTCGGCTTTGATGTGGCCATAATTACCACAGTGATGGCATGAGGGAGAATCCCTTTGAGGATAATGTTGTTGCTGCCGAAAAGCATGATAAGGCTTGGAAGGTTTAGAGCTAGACTTACCTGTCTTTTTCTCTATTTTCCTGATCCGAGGCTGCTGATGTCGGATTTGGGGACAGTGTGGCCTAATGTGTCCAGAGACACCACAATGATAGCAGGTAGGCTGACTTTGTTTGCTGAAATGCTTCTTGAAGGGCTCTGCAAATTTAAGATTAGCATTTTCACAAATAACAAAGTCCTTACCTCTTTGAGATATATGCCTCCTATGGGGCGGAACATATTTATCTGAAGAGGTTTTCTCAATAAAGCCCTTTTTGGAATCCTCCTGCTTCTTCCAAGGTCTGTGTGATTTTAATAGATAACACTTTGGCCTAATATGACCAACATTCCCACAATGATGACAAATAGGAACAAACTTACCTTGTGTTCCTGAATCCTTGGAGTTAGGCTTCACACAGTTATTTAAGCAAGAATTTTCAGAACAAGCTGCATCTACTATCACAGGCTTAATATCAACAGAATCTAATTCAGAATCAGAAGCATGTGAAGTAGAAGTACTTAAATCAGCAGTCAAACCAAGCTTGTTAGAAATATCTAAATGAATACACAACATACTTTTCAAATTATCACTTGAGAATTTTTTCAAGAGATTTTCAGATTCCTTTAATTTATTCTCAAGTGTATCGATAATGTCAAATAGCATGGTATTCTCATATTTCAACTAGTCAATCAAAGCATGTGATTCAGATAATTGAACAATCAAAGACTCTTTTTCTTGCTTCACCTTTTTGAGCTCTTTTGGAGAAACAATTTTATCCAATTTAGCAAAAACATTAGAGAGCTCAATATCATAATTTTCTTCAGGTAATGAGAGAAATCCATAATAAAAGGTGTAATAAAAAATAGAAGTCACAAGAGATGAGGATCACACTCAGGAAATAAATCCTTAATAGAGTTAAACATCAAAAGTTGTTGTCAGAAAAAAAAAAAATGAAAGAAATCAAATGTACAGAAAGTAAAAGGGAAAAGAAAATTTACAATGCCTTCCCCAATCACGTGGATGTCCAACCAATCCCTTACACCCTTTCTTCTTTAAAATTTGATACCCTTCTGGAAGAATGTTTCACCTTCTTAGGTGGCCAACTTGCTTGCTTCGAAGGATCTTCGTAGGATGATAGTTCCTAGATTTTTGATCTTATGTGCATTGATCCTTGACAAATTCATCATAAGATGGTTCTTTGAGACATTGAAGAACTGAAGCTTGGGGCTCATGAAGTGTCTCAAAAGGGATGGTTATGAAGGAATGAGCTTCAGTACTCATTTCCTTGTCATTGGACAAATTTGGAGCTGGTGGGGGCTCTATGTGCTCAAGGTGCTCAATAAATTTCAAGTGCTCTCCTTTCTCTTCTTCCTCAGCTGCTAAAGAATATGTGTTAGGGAATGATATCTCAGTGGTTTCCCCATTCTCAAGTTGTATCTCAAGAGTGGAGTCCAATAAAGCCTCATCTTCCTTAGGTACCAAGTCAAGGTCAAATTCGAATTGAGCACAGCTCTCTTCAAAAGGATCTTCCAGACTTGGCTCATTAACAATCTTTTCAAAAACTACCTCACTCCCAAGTGTGGTGGTGGCTTGGACATGCTCATAATGAAGATTGCTGGAGTCATCCTCATCAATCATGTAGTGCCCATCAGCCATCAACTGACCCTGAAGCTTTTCTTCCTCTATTCTGGTGACTTCAGCAACCAGATATTTCATCTGTCCTTTTATCCGGGCAATCGCCTGAGTGTTTTCCATAATAGCATTCTTTATATCACTAATAGCTTGGCCTGTGAGATGCATGAAGGCCTTGAGAGTGTCTTCCAATGATGACTATGGTGCCGGTTGATTGAAGGGTGAAGGATGGGAGGATTGGGTATCGAACTGCGGATATTCAGGATGATGCAGTTCATGAAATTGGGGAGCATGGCTTGAGCTTGCCATGAGAAATTAGAATGGTTGCTCCAGTCCAGATTGTAAACATTGGAATTTGAATCGAACCCCGGGTTGGAGAAATTTGTGTTCATTTGGTCATATGAAAAATTATGGAATTGTCCCCAAGATGGACAATTACTAGCACAATGATGAGGATCAGAGCAACATGAACATGGTCCATATGGGTGATAATTCATGTTTTACAATCACTTGTTAGCATGCAATTATCCTACCAAAAATATGAACCTTTTTTTTTTTTTTTTGCTAAAAGAAAATGCAAGTGGGGTAGATTGAATTCTCCAAGAGCCCAGGTTCGTTCCCATGAAAGTGAGGGGGGGTCACACCGGACACAATTAAATCTCAAGACTTTCCTAGCCAGAACTTGCCTAGACACTTGGATAGCGCCGTAGGACCACACTAGCAATCTTTTTTTTTTATATATATTTTTTTTGCTAAAAAAAAAATACAAGTGGGGTAGACAGAATTCTCCAAGAGACCAGGTTCGTTCCCAAGAAAGTGAGGAAGTGAGGGGGGGTCACACCGGACACAATTAAATCTCAAGACTTTCCTAGCCAGAACTTGCCTAGACACTTGGATAGCGCCGTAGGACCACACTAGCAATCTTTTTTTTTATATATATTTTTTTGCTAAAAAAAAAATACAAGTGGGGTAGACAGAATTCTCCAAGAGACCAGGTTCGTTCCCAAGAAAGTGAGGGGGGTCACATCAAACACACTTAAATCCCAAGATTTTCCTAGCCAGAACTTGCCTAGACACTTGGATAGCGCCGTAAGACTACACTAGCAATTTTTTTTTTTTTTTGAATATTAAAAGAAAAATAGCATAAAAAAAATAAATAAGAAAAAATGAAGACTAACACGAATGCATACAACAAACAAAGACACCAGAAAGGTAAGAATTAAAACTTACAAGTTTGGACCAAAAATATTTTTTTTGGCAAAAAATTTCTGCTACTAAACTTTTCTAGGTAACACCTCCAGTGTTGGTTCGATCGATCGACTTCAAAGGTCGCTCGATCGATGAAGCGCTCGATCGACTTTCATGGTCGCTAGATCGACTTCACAAAATTCCGCATAACCAGAAATAACAACAGAATAGAAATCCTTGCTTTTTTTTTTTATTTATTTTTTGGTTAGAAAATAAAGCAAAAACAAATAAAAAGAAAAAGAAACAAAAATTAGAAGAAGAAAAATAAAACAAAAATCTACCTAAACTAGTAGAAAAATAAAATCAATTCAAACAAAAATCAATTTTCACAAATAAAACAATTCCTCGGCAACGGCACCAAAAACTTGATGTGCAAATTTTAATACTCGCAAGCACACAAATCATTTGCAATATAGTGTATGTGCAAGTGCGAGGTCGAATCCACAAGGAATTGAATTGCAAAAATTAATTTCTATATAAACTAATTTTATCTTAATCTAGTTCCGAATTTTGGGATTTTATGATGTAAAATAATAAACTAAATAAAAACTGAATTAAAAACAATCAATAAAAAAAAAAAAAAAAAAAAAAAAAAAAAAAAAAACACTAAGGTTTTAGAATCCACCTCACCATATCAAATAACACATTCTTGTATTTTATTCATACACCCAATAAACAATTAAGACATATTCATTGTTCAAGGTTCCGTAAAAATTATATTAAATCATTCAATGAATCCAACTTAATAACAAATCACAACGAATACCCAATTGAAATCAAATCATCCAATGTATCCGTTTTGACAAACAAATCACAATGGATATCCTCTTTCAACCAAATCATTCGATGTATCCATCGGTTGAAACACATTGAATATCCAACTTTTTCATAAATAATCATTCAATCAAAAGACAAAAATCAATTAATTAAATGTTGGACTTGAACAATAATTTGATAAATATTGGGGTTGCATAAGATAAAATAACAAGAATGAAAGCATTATCAAAAGGTGAGGTTTCATCTTCAACCTTAGTTGAAAAATTAGCTACTCATCACTAAAAAGAAAATACTAAATTTTATTAAGAACATAAAAATAAAAACTTACAAAGAATAGAAGCCAAAGAACCCAGCTGCTGCTATGTACAATGTTGGGATGTGTCCTAAGTGGTGCCTAGCAGGGGGTATTATAGTAGAAGATTAGGTTAAACCTAACTTTTACAAAATGACACATCTACTCCTCTAAACCCTAATAGGAGAAAAGAACGCTAGGGTTTATGGCCATATTTTCAAAATGGCACCTTTACCCCTCAAAAATCCTAATAAGAGAAAAAAAATGCTAGGGATTGGAGTATCTGCAGCCTCCAGGAACAAGGAAATTCACGTTCTTATATTGCGGGCACTAATGACGTAGCATAAATTCGAATTAGGAAAATTATATTTCACAATGATTTGTAGCATTTTGAATTAAATTTCCAACGCCGTTGATTTCACTTTAATCCGATATATGAGCTGAAAGTTATGGTCAAAATACTATGACTTATGCAGAACCTAAAATTTAATCTAATCCGATTTTGATTTCCAAAATTTGCATTTTTCACTTTAAAACTATTGTTTTCTCTCCATGATCTGCAAAATACTAAAAATACAAAAACTAACAAAAAACATTAAAAAATAACAAAGCTAAAGGATAGCAAATGTGAATTAAGGAGTCCAAATATACAATATTTGGCACTCATCATGCTTGATCCTATGACCTTCAGCATGCTTCCAAAGTGTCTTTTAAGTCCAATTTCCACTAGAATTCTTGCATATATCATATAAAGCCCTGAAACATGGAAACAAAACAAAATTAAACAAATAGCAACGCTAAAGAATTAACATATGCAAGTTAATGGGCTAAAATGTACAACATTCAACGCTTAACAAACAATAAACTCTCCAAAACTGAAATCATATCCATTTAACCTAAAATTCGAATCTAAGAAAATCCCTAATGACCCACAAAATTTCCATGATGAATAATCAATGGGTATAACAAAATCACAAAGAAAAGTTAGAGATTTTACCTCACACTCATGGCCGGAACTCTCTTTCTTTTCCTTCTCTCTTCTTCTTCTTCCTCTTCTTCATCTCTCTGTCTCTCTCTCTCTCTCTCTCTCTCTGTCTCTCTCTATGCGCATCTCACTCTCTCGGTCTGCTTTGTGTGTGCATGAAAGAGAGGGGAAGAAAGGGAGAGGGAGATGTAAGGAGAAAGGAAAGGAAAGAAAAGAGGAAGGGGGGGGGGGGGGGGGGGAGAGGAATGCATGAGAGAAGGAGGGGGTTATGTTGACTGAAATGGGCTTTGCTTGTTACTTCTTGAAAACTATAATTTTATGTCATGGTTACTATTGTGAAATGTTGAGAATTTTTGTGAAATGAACCTATGGCATGACATACTAGTATATAGACTTGACCTTGTGGCCAAGGTGATGTGTGTGTGTGAGCTACCTAGTTGTTTTTCTTATTGAGATTAAGTTGTGGCTACTATGGTTGTATTATCCCTGATCTAAAATAGGGTTAATAAATCCTTAATTAGGGATTAAGGATTAAAAATGAATAAGCTTTGACATGAAAATTATGGAAAATGGACCAGAAATGACACTTAGGCAATTTTGAGCCTTGAGTGATCGATTAGAGTCAAGGAGTGATTGATCAGCCCCTAGTGGTTGATCACCCCGAACAAGCGATGGATTAGTGTCGCACAGAAATTCTAGAGTGATCGATCACTCCTTTTTGGTTATCAATCGGTGTCAGACAATTTACGATTTGAATACATCCAATACTTGTAGACGCGGTGGTTAGCTTATTCAAGGCCCTTATGGCAACCCTAGCGACCATTGGTCGGCTAGCTCACCAGAAATTCTCGGGAGAGAGAGAGAGAGAGAGAGAGAGAGAGAGAGAGAGAGAGAGAGAAATAAGGATATTTTCTTGAGAGTTTTAGGAGATCAAATCCCTACAAGGTAAAAAAAAAAAAACTGTAATCCCTACCTTGCACTTCGTATTATTTATTGTCTTTCCCATAGTGGTGTTGTGTGTGCGTTGGTTTTTTTTTTTTTTTTGTGTAACCATGGAAAACAAGAGAAAGGTTAAAGCATTTTAAGAAAACTCCTTCCTTTATAATGGTTGTTGTTTCAAACAAACTAAAGAGGTTTAAAGATGAGCTTTAAACTCAATAAGGAGTAGTTACGGACTGTCCACCGAAGCTTTGCTGAGAAATTAATGGTGGGTGTGTAAAGTTAGAGAATTTATGTTTTTAATGCAAAAATGTTTGAACTTTAGGTGTTAGAAAGTGATATGAGTGATAAAAGGTATGTCTTTTTCAGTCTTATGGCTTGTAGAGGCCTTACCGGAGCTAAAAAAGTGATTTTTTAGAGGTTGAAGCTGATGAACAGTGAAACTAATCGATCATTATTTGCATTGATCGATTGCTACAGTTAGTTTGTGATTGGCTACATTCTGTTTAATAAAATCACTTTTATGTAATGTTGCTACATAGTCAGGGATACCATTTATTTCAGAGTCTTCGTTTCAGAAATGTACCTCTCAAAGTTCAAAGAAGATTCTATGCAGATTCCAAGTCAGAGAAATCGGATCCCAAGCTTCTGTCCGGACGGCCCATACATGCGTCCGGACGCCTATCAGTGTCTACTGTTCAAGCTTGCATTCGTCCGGACGTCTCAGAAACACCTCTGGACGCTCTTCAGAGTTTGAGAAGAATCAAGTGTTCAAAGTGAATCCGTCTGGACGACGTGGCAATACCATCCAGACGCCAGTCAGTGTTCGACAAGTAAACGGATTTCCTTCGCATGCACAAATATGGGAAGACAGTTGTGTCCGTCCGGACGTCAGGTCTACACCGTCCGGACACTATCCTTGATAAGGTAAGACATGGAGAAGAATTGCAACCGTCCGGACATCAGAGCAACACCGTCCGGACGTCAGTCTTTATTATGGAAATTACGTGCAGCAGAAGTGCAACCGTTCAGACGCTAGGGCAACACCGTCAAGACGTGGCCTTATTCAGGAAAGATTTTCAGGGAATTTTGGAAAGCCGGTTGCACAGTTGTCTGTCTGGACAACCTCAGCTTGCGACTGGACACCACCTAGAAAAAACCGAATCAGAGTCGATTTAGGTCTTCTGTATTATTTACAGAATTCGGTATTGAATTCTTTAGAGCTTAGAGAGTATATTTTAGGGAGATATTGTGCTAATCTGCATTCATATTATTTTGTTACACGTTGCACACACACACACAGTTAAATTAGAAGTCATTTATCTTTTCATTTGGTATCAGAGCTTGGTACACTCTATTTAGATTAATTTCTACAGTGTGATATTTTTTACTTCTTTAATATGTCTCAAATTCTTAATTATGTTCCTGCCTTTGATGGCTCGAATTATGGCTATTGGAAAGCTCGTATGCGTTTCTTTTTAAAATCCAATGATGTTTGGCAGATTGTAGAATCTGGTTGTACTAGGCCAAAGGCTACAGCTGTCGAGTCAATTCCTCATAAAAACGCACGACTTGCCAATGATAAAGCCCTCCATGCTCTATGTCAAACGCTTACACCGTCTGAATTCGCAAGAATTTCAAATTATGAATCCGCTCAAGCAGCATGACAAATCTTAGAAACAACATATGAGGGCACAAAACTTGTAAAATCTGCCAAGCTCCAGATGTTGATTTCTAGATTTGAAGAGATTAAGATGCTTGAAGATGAGACATTCTGAGAGTTATACACTAAGATGAGCGACCTGAGAAACTCGATGATGAGTCTTGGGAAGTCCATCTTGGATGTAAAGCTCATCCGAAAAACTTTGCCTGAGTGTTTCAGAATAATGGTAACTAACATTGAAGAAAGCAAGGATGTAGAAGAGATGAAGATTGAAGAGTTGATGGGATCTCTTCAAACTTATGAGATTTCCCTGCCTCCAATTAAGAAGGTGAAGACTATTGCCCTCAAAGCATCTAAGAAGAAGGCCAAAGTCTCATCTGAGGAAGACTCTAATAATGAAGAAGATGCAGTGGCAATGCTAGCAAAGAACTTCGGGAGACTGATGAAGAATGACAAATTCAAGAAGAAGTTCATCGAAAGACTGAAGAAGGCCCCTAGAGAATCTGAGCCTGAAGAAGCTGAGAAGAAGGACCCAAGAGGTCCCAGATGTTTTGAATGCTCAGGCTTTGGGCATATTCAGGCTGACTATGGGAATCTCAAGCAGGGAAAAGGGAAGGCCTATAATGCAACTCTAAGTGATGAGTCAAAAGAAGAAGAAGAAACTCCTGCACAAGATCAATTTGTAGCCTTTGTGGCTCCACTTGAAGACCAGGAGGATTCTCAATCCTACTACTCTGAGCACAGTGATGAAGACGGGGAAGAACTCAAAAAGGCCTATAAAATCCTCTATGTAAAGTTTGAGAAGTTGAGGGAGATTCGTAAGCCGCACATCCATGAGCTGAACAGTCTACAGACAAAGAAAAGTTCCTTGCTGCTCAAGATTCAGGATCTAGAGAAGAAGCTACTAGAGACACAACTACAATTAGAGAGGGTTACTGATGAGAAACTAACCCATATACTATCAATCTAGAAGAGCCTAACCGACAAGACCGGACTCGGGTATGTAGCTCTTCCTCTGATATCCCCTCAACTTCTAGGACTATTTTTATGAAGCCCACAGTCCCTGGGCCTCCAACCACCATCAAGCATAAAAGAAAGGAAGTTATTGGTGGAGATATTCCGGCTACTGCAGAGGCCACTCAAAATCTCCCTACCATTAGACGGCCACCTATATGCCACCACTGTGGTTTAAGTAGTCACATTAGACCCTAGTGCTCCCTTCTCAAAGCTCAGAGATCACTGGTCAAGAAAGAGTTGCCTAGACAAGCTACATTCGGCACTAAACCTCTAGCTCAACATCAAGCACCAGGCCCCACCGCATCACGCTCCTCAACATCAGTGGTACCAACAGCGATGTGTTCCTGCCAATCTAAATGGCAAAATCAAGACTAACAAATCAAGGCACTACATGAAAAAGTTGTAAAAGCTTGAGGATGGTCAATTCTATAAGGAGCTGCCTATGTGGATGCAGAGTATGATACAGTGGATGGATCACTAGATGAAGGCCTATTCACAACTACCACCAGGAAGGCAGACATGGGTCAGAAAGGAGAAAGACATTCACCTCTTGAGGGGGAATGGACTCACCTAGTCAGTGAAGGTACATATGCCTAGGATTTGGTTCCTAATTCTAGAGCATCAAGTTTGATTGCATTGCATTATTCTATCTGACATATCTTTGTTTGCTTTACAATCTAGGAACCATTGTTATTCTTTCCCCATATTTCTCTTGTTGTTCTTGAGAAAATTCTGCAAGTACTATTTGGGGATGACAAAAAAAGCACGTCGAGCGGCTGCTTTTCTGTATTGGTAATTTTGATCATTTCTCCTTGAGGATAGGTTTGATCTTGCCACACATGCTAGGTTTAGTTTTATTTCTTTACCTTTGAATCATGTTTTTGTTGTTTTCCATTAAAAAAACAAAAACAAAAAAATTGGTGAGAAGATGCAGATTTTTATTCTTTCTTTTAAATAGCCTTGCAGATATTGTATGTATTTTTACCTGATATCTCAGTTCATTGTGCATTGATTAACTATGCTTTAGATATAATTGAGAATTTATGCCTGATATCTGCTAAGTTTTCATATGCATCTTAATGCTGGATAGTTACCTTTCTCATACGATGATTTTGTGCACTATCCAAGGCTCCCCTAAGGTATATATTTTTTTTCTCTCTGAATTTTACCTTTTGGAAATTCTAATGAGATTTTTTATGTTAAGATGGTCAAATTGACCAATTCTCTAGTTGAACCTAGAACCTAAAAATTCTAGCATTCTTTCTTGGTTGCAGCACCAAGTGATAAAAAGCATTCAAAAATAAATAAATATGGATAAGTAAAAAGATCCACTACTTATTGTACTATAAATCTGTTCTTGAACTTGTCCCTATAGAAACAGTTAGTGACCAAATCATTGCAAAAATATACGGTCACTAAAGAATTGAGTAAAAGAAAAGTATTGCATCTTAGGGGGAGTGTATCAGATAAGGGTGGCTAGGCCGTAGTAAAATAAGATTTGATTTTTGACTCATCTATCATTTATTTTCTCTCTTGTTTAAAAAATTCAGTTGTTTTACGTCATATCAGTAAACTTCATACCTTATTGAGAAAGCCTTCACATACAAGCGCATTGCAAAAGTTAAGCAAGCTATTTTAAATATTCTGTCTACAGGAAAAAATTTGCTTATTAAATTCTTGTCTCTCAACTATATGTTTGCATCATTCTGACTTGTTATCTGACTGATTTCTTAGATTTAGATACATGCGTGTGCTGATTTACTTGTGAAATGACTAACCTTGTTGTCTTCCTTTCCCTTTTCAGCAAATGTTTTTCTTATGGCTTTTCACAGTTTCCTTTTCGTTCGGACTTTGGAAATGTATTTGGATTTTATTTATACTCTATTTGCCCTTGTCTTGTTGAGACTTTAAGGGGGAGTATTTGTGGTTTTTCTAATACTTTGTTTACCCTTTGTCCTTTTGAGACAAAAAGGGGGACCATTTTTATTTTTGGACCGGGATTGTAAACCAGTCAAGTGATTTTTGTCCCAGAATGGCCAAATGGAGAGTTTGTTAGTTTGTGATTGGATACATTCTGTTTGACAAAATCACTTTTATGTAATGTTGATACATATTCAGGAATATTGTTTATTTCAGAGTCTTCGTTTCAGAATTGTGCTTCTCAAAGTTCAAAGAAGATTCTGTGCAAATTCCATGTCAGAGAAATCGGATCCCAAGCTTCCGTCCGGACGCCCATCAGTGTCTACTGTTCAAGCTTACATCCATCCGGGCGTTTCAGCAACACGTCAGTGCAACCTAATAATCTCCCACACATACAACTCAGCTAGCTTGTCCATTGAATCTATAATTTTGATAGGGAGGAAACAGGCACACTTTGTCAATCTGCCAACAATAACCCATATGGCATCTTGTCCGCTTGGTGCTTTTGGTATACCAACAACAAAATCCATAGCAATTTGGTCCCATTTCCATATAAGCACTTCAAGTGGCTAAAGTTGCTCAGCAAGTCTCTGATGTTCAGCTTTCACAAGCTGGCAAGAATGACACTGTACAACATACTTAGCAATATCCCTTTTCATTCCACACCACCAGAACTTTCTTTTCAGATCTTGATACATCTTGTTGTTGCCTGGGTGAACAGTATACCGTGTCTGATGAGCTTCATCAAGAATATTTCTTCTCAATTCCGCATCATTAGGAATAACTGTCCTCCCACTGGTTGTCTTCAACGTACCTTCTTCTATGAGATAGAACCTCATTGCTTCTCCACGGTGGGCCCTATGCATGAGATCTTGCAGCTCAAGATCATCACCCTGTGCACGTCTGATTCTATCAAGACTAAGTGGTTGTACCACAAGCGCTGCCACAATAGGTGAACCACCAGACAACACCTTTATCAATCTACACAATGGCAAACTGTTGTGACAGCAAGTCCATAAGCTCTTTAGGAGTGATCTCATCATCACGGGACTTTCTACTCCACACATCAGCTACTACATTGGCTTTCGCAGGATGATAGAACATTCCAGCCATCTTCTTTGCCTCATGTTTAAGTCTCTCTAAGTAAAGATATACTTGAGACTCTGGTGATCAGTGTGAATCTCACATTCTTCACCATAGAGGTAATGTCTCCATATCTTTAAAGCATAAACAACTGCTGCCAATTCCAGGTCATGAGCAGGATAGTTCTCCTCATGATCTTTCAGTTGCCTTGAAGCATAGGCCATAACCCAGCCTTGTTGCACAAGAACACATCCCAATCCATTCTTGGACGCATTTGTATACACAACATACCCAACAGACTCCATGGGCAGTGTAAGCACAAGTGCAGTGACTAGTCTGCTCTTCAGCTCTTCGAAGCTTGCTTCGCATCTACACTCCACAAAAATGGAGCATTCTTCCTTGTGAAAGCAGTGAGTGGCCTTGACAATGAAGAGAACCTCTCAATAAACCTTCTGTAGTAACCTACCAAGCCCAGCATTTAGAGTAACTGTTATAAGTCGTCGTGCACATACATCATTCTCAATCACAATGTTGAAAGAATGATAACTCACGTAGTCTGTTCAGTGCATGGCACCACCTTGCACTTACACCAACATATCAACCTGAAGCCTTTCTTGCTTCTCCTAATCAAGATAGATCATTAAGGTTGACATATTATAGTCTAGATGGATTTCCTAGTTTTATTTATCACTATGAAAAATCTTTTATAAATTACAAGGACTTATGACTATGATCTTCTGTGTGATAATCATATTACTCACACCATGGTCAAATACGATGTAACTTTGGGATCTTACATGTATATCATATGAAATATTCAAACATATATGTACATGTAAAGTAATAATATATATTTCTAATGTTCAATAATATACAATTATAGAAAAACAATATCAATGCAATTGGAGTTTTGGACACCAGTCCCAACACTTATCACATTCTTGGTAGGGTTGGCGTTGTCCCGAGGGACTTATATTACAATACCGGTACCCTAGATATTGCAGCATACCATCCTATACTAGCATCCCGATCGAGTCTGATCTCGGGTGACCCACGCTACTAGCAAAGCTGTAATGGTGACCCATCTGTATATGGTGCTCTCGTCACAAATAACTATTGGATCCAAGGCCAAACAATAAAAATAAGTCTCTTTGACCATAGGGCTAACCCATATAATAATAGTAAGCTCATGGCCTTTATCCTGCACGTCCCGGTGTACCATTGTCATACGATGCTATTCTTCACAGTCTTTTATATACATGTATTTAGAAAACTCATATATTTCATCTTTTCGTCCTTCATCAATTTTATTTTTTTTTTTCACAAAAGTAGAGTTCACATCATTCTAAAATATATTTCTTGTGAGTTGCAAGCATGAACATTTGATATAAAAAATAATCATGTCATGAAGAATTGAAATAACAAGTATTCGTGTGAGTTTTACCCACTTTGATCGTGCGATTCCACCGGGTAATCCAGTAGACAATCACCAACCTCCAAATTTGAGAAATGATCTATTCTCAATCTTTGGTCTAGACGAAAATACTCTTAACTCTAAACTAGGGGCAAAATGGTCATTTTGCTAGACCATCAAACATTCGGTCATCATGTCGGTCGTTTGACCTCAATCGTTCAATAACAGTACTAAACATTCGATACTCGTGCAGAACCTCCATTTTCAACAAAGGTCCATGCTTTTCAAGTTTAACACTACCTAATGCTCTTCTAAGGTATTTGACCATGATTCTCACCCACTACACCTTCATGCATAATAAAGCAAGTGCAACATTAAAGAAAGACTAACCATTACTAATCTTATTTTAGGACTTAACACAACCTTACAAGAGTACTAAAACCCAAAACCTAGATCTTCTAGATAGAACTGTCTAAACCACCAAAACAACACTAACAGAAGCTAACCATGCTGGTAACATCAATCAAAAGTAGTTGAAGTCTAGGGTATTGCCTATTGAAGACGATAAGACCAAAGGCCAACTCCTTCTCTCTCAAAACCTCCATTTTTCCTCCCTCTAGGGCTTCTCAGCTTAAAGGGGCAAAAACTCGGCTTAAGGGGCGTAGATTCTCTGGTTGTGATGACTCTTTGTAGATGTTATGGTTGTAATTATGGTTGATAGAATATCTTATGTTTCCGCTGCGTAGTATTCTCTTTTTGAGAAGTAAAAATCATTGAGTCTTATTCTTGGTGGAATGGAATTAGAAGGCGAACCGAAAAGTTAATTACTATTAGAACTGATCTGCTAAGTGTTAGGACATGATCTACCAGAGCATATGATGGAATAATCTATTGGACCAACGATCTTAGGGTTTCAAGTGAGCGTTCTCATGTTAGATCCTATTAGATCGATGTCGAATGTTCGGTGTTTTAGATCGATGTCGAACGTTCGGTGTACTATTCTAATTGAACGTTCAGCTTAGTTATTTGAACGTTCGAGTTTGTTAAGTGGGAGGATTTTGACTTTTTGTCCAAGCCGAGCATTCGATTAGAATAGTACACCGAACGTGACAGAAAGTAAAAATCCTCCCTCTTAACAAACTCTAACATTACCATTAATTTAATTAGGCTCACTTAACCCTAATTAATAGTTGGTGTATTACAGAGACAAACAATGAAGTTAATTATCAGTTAATTAATTTCATTGAGGCGTTACAATTACATTCCATATTCTTCTATTCCCTATAAAAGCTATTAATATTCTTAATAGAATAGTCATCTGTACCAAAAGTAGCCTTAGTGTTACGGGCCAAAATAATCTAAAATTATAATTTTTAAAATTTTTGACAAAACCTGGACAAAATATCCCCTGGGTGGTCGACTAGGGCTTAGGGGGCTCTAAAATCATTTTTCCAACATTATTTTATAAACATATTCATGCTAGCACCTTGCCTAATTAACATAAAAATGCATATGACAAGCTTTTTATGAAAACTATGAACTTACACAATCAATTATGCACTAAATGCCACATGAAAATGTTTTCATTCCAACATCATTAGAAAACAATTTTTTTTTTAGTGAAATTAGAAAATAATTTGATCATACTAACATCATTTGATTTATTTCATTAGGTTGGTCTAATTAAGATTGGGATGTTGCGCTATGATTTTGGCACCATCAGTGGTTATTGTTTTATTTTGGTTTAATTTACTATATAGTCCTTGATTTAGGAAATCTGTTGTTCGAGAATTTTAACGACAAAGATGGTATTTTTCTTTTCTTCTTAATAAAAAAACTCTCTAATTTCATTTTTTTTCTACAATAATTTCATTCTTTTGCAGAGCGAGTTTGTGCCGCTAATTCATGCTGGGAACAAAACGATCGAGGATGTTTCAGTGAGAATGAGACATCCGACAACCACATGGTCACTTGTAAGCCCATTGGACTTGGCACCCTCGAGACAGATCGAATATGCTTTCATTTGTTCCATCTTATCCTGACCACTCATGATATAGTTGCTTCATAGGCTGAATTTGCAACTCAAAAAGACAGTTAGACAACCTGTCTGAATTACGTACAGAACAAAGGCATAGAATAAAAATAAAAGATGCACACCCTTTTGCGAGAATATATCACTAGATTCTTATTTCCATGATTATTAATATTCGATTTCTGTTCAATTAGTGTTCATCAGAAAACTTCTTGAAGAAAAAAAGAAGAAGCAGTTTTTGCTTGTAGTTCTGATGTCAGGGCCTGATTATCAAGCCAAATGTATCAACAGCAGTGATATTGTGACAATCTTAGCAGCAGAAGGGGTTCAGTTCCTTTTATCTGGTGAGGGAAAGGTAATCCTTGTGCTTTTTTTCTTTTTTCTTTTTTTTTTTTCATTTTTCTACTAGAAATTTCAATTCACACGATCTCAATTAGCAGAAGATCATACAATTCCTTAAATATATATATTTGGTGTCGAAATAGGTACCCTTATCAGCTTGTGATGGGAAGACAACTTGCCTCTTTTTCTCCGCAAACTGGTGCAGAGCCTGCAAAAATTCTATCCCCAAACTGGTAGAGATTTACGAGACGCTAAGAAGAAGAAGTGAAAAGATAGAGTTTCTGTTTATTTCGTTTGATCACAACGAAAAGGAATTCAAGGAACACTTTAAGCACATGCCATGGCTTGCAGTTCCATTTGATGTAAACTTGAATAGACGATTGAGCAATCGGTACCATGTTAAACATATGCCATCACTGATTCCATTGAGTTCATCAGATGATCAGATATCAATAGAAGAGGACTTGATTAGGTTGATTGAGGACTACGGCCCCGAAGCATTTCCCTTCACTAAGAGCAGAAGAGAGGAATTGAAAGCTTCTGATGCTGGGATGCTTGAAGGAGGAAAATTAGAAGATCTTTTGGCACACCAAGGACGAGATTATGTCATATCTAAGGATGGTAGAAAGGTGATCTAATTCTCTGTCTCATAATATTTCCTATTTTAACTGACCTTATTCAACTATAAACAGGCTCTTATTGTACATGGTTACAACACACAAAAATACAGTATTCAGTTCAAGTTTCTATTCTCTAGTTATTTTAACATTGCATATATGAGAACCACTTGTCTGTGGCCTTGTCTACTATATTAGAAAAGCGTCGCCCCACGAGCTTTCTCAAAGTTTTGAGGCTTTTCGACCTTGTTTTGGTATAAGCGTATATTAAAGTGTCACAAATTACTAAGATTTTCTTCACCTGATCACTTTATACCATTACCAACAAGTTCTACAAGCTCCGCTTTACACCGTGACAGTTGCCGAAAGACGACCGATAGCTGCTGCCGGCCACTCTGTATTTGCTACTTGCTTTTAGCATTCTCTTTGGTGTAAAGTTGACATGTTTTGAGCTTGACTCCTTGCAGGCGTTAGTATCAGAACTTGTTGGAAAGACCATAGGCCTCTACTTCGGAGCACATTGGTGCCCACCTTGTCAAACCTTCACTGCACAACTTTTAGAAGCTTACAACGATCATCTCATGAGTTCTAAAGAGCAAGACTTCGAAATTATTTTCGTCTCAACAGATCGGGACCTCAATGAATTCAATCTCAGCCTGGAAAGCATGCCATGGCTGGCCATACCATATCTGGACAAAACACGAAACGACCTGTGCAGGATCTTCAACATCAAAGGGATTCCAGCTCTAGTCCTCGTCGGAGCAGATGGGAAGACCATCGGCACAAATGGGAGGGCCATCATCAGCTCGTATGGCGCCAAGGCTTTCCCGTTTACAAAATCGAAGGTTGGAGAGGTGGAAGCAGCGTTGAGAAAGGAAGGAGATGCATTGCCCCGACAAGTGAAGGATATAAAGCATGAACACTTGCTCAAGCTGGACATGGCCAAAGCATACCTATGTGACTCTTGCCAAATTAGAGGGAAATTTTGGGCCTTCTCTTGTGATGTATGTGACTATGACCTGCATCCTGCATGTATAGAAGAAGCATCATAAAAATCGGTGATTATTGGAGTTAAAAATATATATATATAGATTGACTATATATTAATTTTGTTACCATCTTGTAATCATCCCCAATGAAACTAATTACTCCGTTACAACATTTACACACACACACACACACACACACACACACACACACACACACATATATATATATATATATATATATATATAAACCAAATGAATGTTTTAGGCAAATTGAGACCAAAAAAAAAAAAAAAAAAAAAAAAAAATTCTCTCTTTTTTGCAGTTCAAGCTTCTCACTAACATGAAATCTCACTATAGAAAGTGCTATAGTGAATTTTGATTGAGAACTTTATATTACTTTGCTTATTTAATTGGCACAGTCAATCAGCCATTGTAAAAAAAAAAAAATATATATATATATATATATATATATATATATATATATATATATATATATATATATATATATATATATTAATGACTAATTAATTGTAGTGTCACAACAACAAAATGAGTACTCATTTCGATTACATGATCTCTTAACTTTCATTAACCAAATCTAAGAGACCACACTTTTAGTCCACCAATATTCCACATTGCAAAGGTGGCAGTTTCAATTTTTTAATTAATTTTTTTTTTTAATTAGGGCTAATCCTACGATAGATTAACATTGTTTTGTCAGTATATTGGGATAATAATACGACAAAAGTGTGGCTTTTAGTATTAATGCCAACGATTGATGAGTAGCTTGGTTGATAATAGTTTAAATGTGCATGTTTCTTAATTTAAAGTAAGTATTTAGTTGTTTTGCACAAATTCTTGCATTTATTCTTAGTTCTGAATTATTGTTCAATCATTAAATTTGAGCTTGTATAGTTGTATTAATGCAAGAAATCATGTCTTAATTAGTAGAATTTTTTACCCAAAAAAAAAAAAAAAGAAGAAAAAAGAGAGTAAAGGCCCAAAGAAGAAAAGACACCTTGACTGTAGACCTACTGCTCACATCTCTGGCACATGGAAAAGACTGCAGAAAAAATAACGAAAATGAAGTTGTGCAAAATGTAAAGAAAAAAAGCCACAGGCCCGCAGCTGGGAGGCCGTTACTGAGCGTGAAACCAAAAAAATAAATAAATCAATAGTTTTGTCTCACCTCATTTACCAACTGCAGCAGATTGATATTTTAGAAGTAAGGTTGGAGGTCTCCAAATAAACAAAACAAAACAAAAAACGACAAATAAACTTCATAGCATCTCACAATTTCCGGTATAATGGCACAAGCTTTAATAAAATCCTTCTGTCATTCTTGTAATATTAAGATAAGAGTTATAAGCACTCAAGAGACAAGAGTTACAAAATGATAAATTAAATCTATTGTTGATAATGTAAAAGTAGAAGAGACTTGTAACGTTCAACCTCTTTCTCTATAAATAAATTCTTATATATAATCAAATATTAAGGAAATATGTAGCCAAGAAAAAGGCTTTAACATGTGGACGTAAGCCGTAAACCGAACCACCTTAATTTTATGTATCTCTATTTCTTATTCTCAACTATTCCCTAGATTATGTTTTCTTACAAGGTATCAGTGCCTTATGTTCTTACATGTAAAACAATAAATATTAGCAAAGGAGCTCGTCGGGGGTGCAAGCGGATCCCACTCCGATACTTAAGTCAGTATTTGAGAAGAATTTAGATCAAGTCTTTATAATCAATAATTCGTTTGAAGAATACCTGGTGGTATGTACCTATTTAATATTTATAGGTGGGATTTCAATTGTTTAATCTGGATAAGGTGAGAACTGATTTCTTAATTCCAAGATTTCTTTCTGATCTACTTGGGATCCGAGCAATCCGAGTATCTCGAAATTTGATGCTCCCAAGATAATTCTAGCTATTTGTGAAATTCTTGATGGGACTTAGCCTTTGATTCTTGATGAGCCTTAACCTTAATCTTCTAATATACCTGGTTTTTCAAGATTAATATAAGTAAATGGGCTTGTAGGAATTAAATAAGTTCATTTACTGACTATTGAGAATATTTCCCGACATCAACAATGTAGCTAAACTCCTCATATTAGCTAAATTTATGAGGAGTCTTTCTTCTCTAACAGAATAGCTAAAAACTAGGTAAAATGCAGTTTTTGCTACAATAAATAGCAACCTCTTGCTATTGGATGAAGAGAATAATGATTCTCAACGGCAACTTTATGGTTGTTTATTATTTTTCTTTCCTCCTCCTTCACCCAAGACAATTATTCTTGAGGAATGTTAAAAAATTACATCTATGCCATTCCAGGAGAACACCAGGAGAACACAAGGAGATCTTCTAGCATTTCTTATTATTCTTTCCCTTCTTCACCGTAACTGACGCAGTGTAGTTGCTGCAATTAATGAAGAAAACATGCAAGAGAAAGGCAAGAACAAGGGAAAATAGGAGTCACACCCAAAGAATGGCTTCTCACCAACAAACAGAGTAGTCACAACTCCTAAGGTTTACTTTAAAAGACTTCTCATTGATTGATTTAATCATAGGTGAAAAATAGATGACTTCTAATTTGATGTGTGTGTGCGCGCACAATGTGTAACAAAATATTGTAAAATACTCGATCTACCTTTCTCCTTACTACATTCTCATTTACTGTTGCGTATATTAGTGATAATTGATACCAAAAAAAAAAAAAAAAATCAATTCTTTACACAACACAAACCTGCAATCCTTGAAGTTTGACATCCTCACATAGACCCTATTCTACAAAGATTCATTCTATTGTAAGTGGTTTATTTTATTATTGATAGTTCATAATCACATCAATTGTACAGTGGTACATTGTGTAGTTTACGTGGAAAATTCCTTCGTAGCCAAAAGTCAAGCAGCCAAGGTAAATATTCAACTCACTGAGTAATGATACTATGTTTTGTGAAGTTTTATGATGTATAAAATGTTATGTTATTCCAAAACCCAAGCTAATGATAATTTAGGATGATATATGCATGTAGACTTTTTCCTATCACCTTTGACTTCATCCTTGTTATCCTTAGCAATTGGACTTTTGGGTGCTGCCATAATAGACTCTAAACAGAAATGCAGTGTTTCATACATTTAGTAATACCTTTTTATATTGACCTATATGACTTTTCCAATGTATGCATCTTCTATTGTAAATCTCACTACAAAAAATGATGACGGTAAAATCATTCATTGGAGGAGGAGAAAGTGGGAGAGGACGAATCGAAGTAGAAGGCTGTGAAGGAAATGGATGGAAAGGAAAGGAGATAGAGATGTGGGGTTGTAATACTACTGTTGAAAAAATAATCAGCTACAAAGACACATGGGCCTAAGGTAGTATCGGAGGCCGAGCCCATCGGGTCGGCCCGGCCAGATCAGACTTAAGTATAAGACTATTCGTTATCTCCAAAAAGACGGATATTTCAAATATATCAAGATAAGACTTTTATCCCATCAAATACGGGATAAGGTACCTAAAAGTATAACATTAGACGAAGAGGTAATGTCCTACTCAGCTTGGACTCTACTACTCAATTTGAACTCTATGAAGATAAGATTAAAGACTGTGTGATCTGGGACTCAGACTCCTAATCAGATTATGCTCCAAGTATTCTAGCAGTTTTATAATTGTGAACTGTGAGCCTATAAATAAGACTGCTACGTCATGTATTTTTTTGACAGGCAGATTCTCTAAGCTCTGAGATTATTGATACTCTCCAGAAAATAAATAGTTTGAACTGACTTAGGCATCAGAGTGGGGGTATGGTTGGCACCCCACGAGCCGACAAGCCGTTTATTATTTTGCAGATTACGAGGAAAGCGAATATCAAGGAAGGCAACGAATCACAAGACAACACGTCACCGTATACCGGAAACTGTACCAACAACTACTACTACTACTTTTCAACCAAAATTAGCGCTAACCTCATCTCGACCACTCTACTCAATCTATTTCTATCAATAATTTTCTAATCTTAATTTATGCAAATTTTCTCTTATCAGAAATTTAATGGAAAGTCATAATTTATATGGGTTGGAGAACTGCATATCATGCTTGATCTGTTAGAGTTTTCAGACATAAAAAATCTTTCAGCTTCTCTTTTGATTTATTCGTCAAAAATTTTATTCAAATATATATATATATATATATATATATATATATATATATATATATATATATATATATATATATATATATATATATATATATATATAACCCTTTTTGTTTAAGCCGGAGGGTTTTTTTTAAAATGGTTACCAACATAATATGACAGCTTCTAGTGCAAAGTCTAGTTTTTCCACGAGGGTTATCTTTTAATAATTTCGTGGCTTTTGGCAAAGCTGTGTCTAGTCTCGTAAGTGCCAATGATATTATTTAGGGTAAGTAAAAATATGATGTTGTTCTTTCAACGTATTAAACCAAAGCACTCATTTTTAAATGGTATATGACAGCCAAATATTTGTTGGAAACATAAATAGAAAATTGTATATGTAGACATCCTTGTTTTGCCCTTTCAATAAGCGAAATTGCAAGCTTTAGCCAATTATTAAAAAATGAGGCCTTTTATAATAGACAAAATATACCCTCTTGTGCTTATGGAAACATTAATATAAGGAATAAGTACACATATCATCCTCGATCAAATTAACAGCTGATTTGCAATGTCCCCCAAGCTGCTAAAAAATAAAAAAGAAGAAGAGAAGAAAAAAGAATGTTGTAACAAAGGGTGCCTAAACCACTCCCATGGCCATATGGGTGGCCGAAACCACCCTCTTGTTACAATATTATTTTTTCTCTTTTTTATTTTCTAGTTTTTAGTTTTTAGTCTTTTTTTTTTTTTTTTTTTTAAAAAAATGAATTTTTTTTATTAACCTTTTTTTTTTTTTTTTTTTTGGTCTTTGGGGGTACTGTAACGCCCCAAGCCCAAGAGGGCCCATTTATTAACCTTAAAGCCTCATAGGTGAAAGATTACTTATTAGAATGTCCAGATCACTTGCAAACCACTACAATGCATGTCATGAGAGAGAGAAGAAATAACAATAATTTGGGGAAGCATAAGGTCTTAGTATAACAAGTGCATTACAACATAACTTAATAAGTCAAGAGGTCTTATGTTAAAAAGCTCATGAAGTTTCCATTTTTAAAAAAGCGATATTTTCTACAAAAGAGAAACGTATCTTGTAACATAGACTTATATAATTTTCAGGTCATAACGCTACCATCTTACATAATCACATATTTTGGCTACTAAATGACTTTACACGTTTTCATTAAAGCGTGGTGATGTTCACATATTTATATACTTGGCTGTTTATAAAACCCATGTTCATTTGAGGTAAAGTAAAAATTATACATGTTTTTATGAAATTGCTTGACGTGTTTTAATGGGTATAAGAAGATCGAATTAACACGATATATTTGGTAATCTAGTAAAGCAAGATAGTCACATTTCATGGCTTAGAAAAAAAAAATCAGCACTTAAGCAAGCATTCACATATTCGTTTAAACATAACATGACATGCTTTTCAATATTTAAGCAAGGTATCACTTATAGGCTCAAGTATAGCATAAATAATAACTTTGAAAGAGAGAGAGGAAGAATTACTTACAAAGGTGTGATAGAGAACACTAGAAAACTTAATGAGCATCTTCTTTAGCCGAAGAATGTGATGTTTTATGAGCTAGTGAGGAATAATAGGTGGTTTTGAGCCTTAGAAGTTGAAGGGCTTGAAAGGGTTGAATGAGAGTTTGAGAGAAGTGAATAGAAGATGGAAGAAATGAGGGAGAATATGATGGAGAGGCTTGGCCGTACGTGTGTTCTAGTGTGATGGAGCGTAAGAAGGAAAAAAAATTTTCTTGAAATCCCATAAAGCACTCTTGTCCCCCACAAAATAGAAACTCATCTCCCATTTACTAGTCTTTGCCATGCAAAGTTGCTTTTTATCAATGTATGTGGTCTTTTATATACAAAGGTTGATGATTCTGTTAGGTCTTAGAAATTCGCCTCATTCTATGGTAAAAACTTGGGCTGTAATACTTTTCAACACCTAAGTCTTTAAGTGTAAAAAGTTAAGTCTTTGTGTGTAGTTTGCAATTCTGACCCTTGCCCATCACGAGGTCATGCTTAAGAATGTCATATTACAGATTGAAGATCAACCAGAATGTTCTCTCACCATTGGCGTCACCTAAACATGCATGTTGACGGTTTTGTTGGGATCATGTATATCAAATATGCATAGCAGAATTATAATCCCAAGAATTGAAACAATATAAAAATCATGAAAAGATCATGCAATACAAGAATTAAAATACAATAACAAGTTTCAGGCTTACTTGTAGGGTATTGACTGCCTTGATGTTCTTGAGCATATTTGATTTTCTTCTTCTCTTTTGTCTTTAGGATTGTTGAGACTTATGATGTCTTCTCTTCAAAGTCTGAATATGACCAAAGAGTGTGGCTCTTGATGAGAGATTAAAATTATTCTCTAGAGTGACTCGAGCATGAGAGTCTTCAAAACTGAAGTTGTGTCAAGAGCTCTCATAGGCTTTTTTATTTGGGGGGTAATTACATTTTCCCCTCGTGAACTACCAAAAAATGTGCGATGTCCCCATGAACAACTAATTCGACCATAAAAGAGCATCCAACTACTACAGTTACATGTTTTGCCCCTTTCTATTAGCCTAACTTGTGAAAATACTTAAATACCTTCACTCAATTTCAAAAATGACCTAAATGCCCTCAACTTAAAAAAAAAAAAAAAAAAAAAAAAAAAAAAAACGAAGGAAAAGGGTACTGCCGGAGGGGGTGGCCTGCGAGCCGCCCCCAAAGGTGAGTCCGGCCACCCCGCAACCTGGGGGGCCGCCCGGCCACCCTAGGTTTTTTTAGGGTGGCCTGCGAGCCACGCCTAGAGGTGGATCACCCACCTCTGAGGTGGCTCGCACTCCCACCCCTCCACCTAAGGGGGTGGTTGCCACTCCCTCCGGTAGCCACCCCCTTTTTTTAAAATATATATATATATATATATATATATATATATATATATATATATATATATATATATATATATTAGTTTTAATATTTTTTATTAATTAATTTAAACCAAATTAATAAACTAATTTTTTTATTATTGTTTTTATCAATTGAGGGCATTTTTGTCTTTTAATCAAATTTAACGTCCAAAATCGGCATATTCTGTCCATGTTAACGGGTCTGACTAACGGAATGGGGCAAAATGTGTAAAGTTGGTAGTTGGATGCTCTTTTTTGGTCGAGTTGGTAGTTTATGATGGCATCGCGCATTTTTTGGTAATTCATATGGGAAAAGGTAATTACTCCTTTCTATTTAAAGAGTTGTAGTTACATGAAGGAGTAAGAATCCTAATTAATCCCACTCCTATAGGGGGACGGCCAAAAGGTATGCATGCTAATGACGCATGGGCTAAGGCTTGACCCTTGTATATGCGCCCTATAGACTCCCAGAGGCTTAGGTTTTATCTTAAGCCCAATCCTCTTTTTATCCTCTTGGACTATGTCTCACACATGCCCAAATCACCGTCTCACAATGATCTATGTTTTCAATAAAATATAGCCTAACAAAAAAAATAGAAGTCTATCACCATGATCAAATTATATCAGTTTGAAGAGCGACCCAAAGGAAAAATATTTATAACTCTAGTATACTTGTGACACTTGTCATCTCATGAGTTGTCACATGTTACAATTAATTTCACTAAATAATTTGTAATACCTCAATCCTAACCCTAATTAAGAGATTGAGTAGTTTGGACCCTAGGATTAATGGAATCAAGTTTGAAAGGTTCAGGAGAGTTTTTTGGCCCACAAGGACCTTCAAGTCAGTTTCTGACCTGGAGGATCAATCCTCTCTGCAAAGGATCAATCCTAAGTCCTAGAGGATCAATCTTCAAAGCCCAGAAACCCTAAGGATCAATCCTCCCTTTAACATGATCAATCTTTTCGTGTCAGAACATGACTTTAGGGTTTTCTGAAGCCCTGCTACAGCTGTCGAGCCTATTTAAACATCCTTAACTTTCTCTCAACCTATTTGCACGACTTTCAAGGTTTTCAGAGGTTGCCAGAGTGCCATGGTGGAGAAAGAAGCATTGTTTCATCATTTTGAGGGTGTGATTAGGTGTGTATAAGCCCCTCTAGGTGAGTATGATAGTTGGATTGTTGTGTTCTTTAGTGTAGAATATGTTTCGTCCATAGGTTAATATTGTAAGTGGTGTCTCTTGCATGTTTGATTGGTGTTCGTGTGTTGTTCTTAGTGTTCGGATAGAATAGAGACCATAGCTAGCATATTTAGGTTGTTGTGTTAATTTTAGACTGTAGAGAATTTGGTTAGATTGAACTCTAAATTGTTCCAAAGATCTTAGGACTTTTTATAGGGTTTGTTCAAGTTGTTTTGTAGTTTAGGAGCATTCTGGACTTGTCAGTAATTGTTTCTGCCAGTCCAGGATCGATCCTCTTCAGACCAAGATCGATCCCAAGTTATCAAGATTGATCCACCCTCAGCAGGATCTATCCCAACTCCTGCAGGACCGATCTTACCCCCTTTCCAGAACCCTGTTTTGTCCGTCTTTAGGTCTTAGTTCAATGTCTTTGGTATTGGAGAGTTGTCTAACATTAGGGTTTTTGTAAAGAACAATTTTGGTGAGTTCAAGGATTGAATTAAGGACTGTTTCCATGACTTAGATGAGTATATTTCACACGGATACTATTATGTGATTGGCATTGTTTTAGCATATTACTTTGATATGGATGAGAAAACATGCATGACTTTTATTACACAAACTCTATTTTATGAACATGTGAACTCTCCTATTTGTGCATATGATGTAACTATGATTATGAGATGAACTAAAGTTCCTGTAAGTATTTTTTGTCATGTACGCATGTAAAACATAGTGAAGATAAGTGCATTTAGTAGACATAGCCTTGTGTCATGTACTACCATTAAAGGGGCAAGGCCCTATGGTCAAGTTTATTTTATGTTTTCCCATTAGATCCAAGAGGCCAGCTGAGTGACAGCACAACCATGTACGCATGGTGGTCACAACCATACGATATTGTTAGCAACGCAGAAGACCTGGGGTCGGACCTGGTCAAGCTGTTGTATGATGGTTGCTAGTTGTGAACATAGGGGTACTAGTGTTGTGCCTCTTTCAAGAACGTGTAAACCCTAACGGAAAAAGGGCTAGAGCCCGAATAGACCATATGGAGTTGAGCTATGAAGATATGATCAAAATTATCATGTATTCATATATTTATATTGCATTGCATATTAGACGATGTTATACTTTAATGTGGAAAGACATTTTTGAAATTATGAATTCACAAATTGTATAACTATCTTTCATGTAATTTTACCTCACTAAGTGGTGACTTACACTTGATCTTTCTTTCTACCTGTGGAACAAATTTGTGTTTCGAAGTTAGTCAACAATTAGTGATGGATCCTTTGAGACGATATGTACTTATGGAGGACATAGTCAAGATCATCTTTTAGGAGTTAGACTCAGAGTGGTTGCAGAGCATGTTGGATAGCGATGAGGATGCGCATATGGATATGATCGGGATCATTTATTTCCTTTATCTTATTAAGACTTGACCCTGATATTTGATGTGTAGACGGGGTTTCTATTATGTGGGAGTTTTCCTTGCTTAATAATGTGGTATTAGGATATTTTGGGATTTGTAGTAATTTATTTGTTTTAAGATATTAAAATTTTGAAAACGTAGCTTTTACTCTGGATATTTAACATATTGTGAACTTATCTTATACTTGCAATCTTGTATTAAGATTTCAAATATTTTGCTGTGTTTGTTAGTTAGATCCTTTAGGACTTATTTATATTGTAAACGAGTCTTAGGAGGTGCTTCGAGTTTACAACAGGTTTGTTAATTATTGGGGGCGTTACATAATTGTAATTTAACTCTAGTAAATATTTTTGAATTAATCAATCAATCTTATAGACAATTCTTATTTTAACATATTTGATTCCTGGATGAAATATTCCATAGTCAAATTAAAGTCAATTAGACCGTCGCTTTAATTCATTACTTCTTATCCTTGAGTATCCAATTTAATCACATAATTATTCTCGCACTTATGAAATTACATTTCATCAATAATAAGTATTTTAGTAACTCATACTAAAATGCCATGGCTAGGAACTTAGAATAATTATTCCATTAAACCTATCTCAATGAGAAATTTTTTTTATCTCTTTGATATAATCAAAAGATTTGGATCCCTTCTTGAAGATGGAGTTCTCACAATGCTACATGTGATAACCCAACGCAATGAGAATATTGACCGCAGTAAAGTCTCACTCCTAAATGAATAAAAGTTGTAACGACCCACCTCAATGAAAAAATATTGTCCGCTTTTGCCTTCCCCCCCCCTCCCCACCCAAACCAGACTTCCCAGAAAGTTCCCCCAAACGAGACTTCCCAGAAGGTCACCCATTCTAGTATTACTATTTGAGAAGCATACTTAACTGCGGAGTTTTGATAGGTTCATGGTCATCACGGATTTAAAACGCGTTATATCAAATAGAGTGTGAATATACATATAAACACATACTCATTCACATACCCAAGCGATGTGGGACGTCACAATCACCCCCTCTGGCGACCCTCATGGAATCACCTCATTCTTGGCGTCCCAGCGAGTGCCCGCAAGCGACCCTTATGGGCTTGTGTACTCTCCCTCAATCTCAGGCTAGGCAATGGCTCTGATACCATTTGTAATGACCCATCCCAATGACACAATATTGTCAGCTTTTCTCTCTCCAGAATCAGACTTCTTAAGAGGTCACCTATCCTGATACTACTCTCGCAGAAACACGCTTAACTGCGAAATTCTGATAGGTTCATAACCTTCACGACACGTGTCAAGAAGGGTGTGAATATATATATATAAGCACATACCTATTTCTATATCCAGGCGATGTGGGACGTCACAAAAATGACCTCTACTTTACATTTGAGTCTGCAATCCTCTCACAATTTAGAATCAATGTTATAAGGAGTTGTGAAGTTTCACATCATTCCATTTGACCGTGTTTAAAAGGAATCCAGTGGTCCATTTAATGCATTGTATCCGCACAAATACATCAATTAGAAGTCACCACTTCACATGACCAAGACAAATCATCATGATTGATTTGTTACAATCTTAGCAAATAGAATGTCCCTCGTAACACATAACACGAGCGGACAAGCAAATGGCGGAGTGGGCCGGCTGTTCACCCGCCTGCCCGTACAGTCCTAGTTTCTTATATTTTGTAGTAGCTTAGGGTCTTGTATGGGGTTATGCCCTATTGGATTTGTATTTATTTGTTATTTTAATTGAATTAATTCTTGCCTACCCAAAAAAGAGGTGTTTGGCCAAGCCACACGTAGTTATCAAAGTCGGTTCGTTTTGAACCGCCACGACGCGAGAACGTCGGGTAACTCCGATATCCAATTTCTTAACCCGACAACTAGCCGATAGAGTGAGATGTTGGGGGTTTGTTTGGGTTTCTCAGGCCAGAGCGTCAGTAATGGAGGAAAGAGGGAAGCATTGAGCATTGAGCATCGGAGAGGAGAGGTAGAGGAAGTGATTTGTGAGTCAAATTAATGGCTGGCATTTCGTGGTGGTCGGCGAAGGCTATGTCGTTCAAGTTAAGCCGGAAATCGGAAGCCGCTTCCGTTCTCAGAACTTCGATTTCCTCCAAGCTCCCCGAATTCCTCTCTGACTACGCCGACGACGTTCTCGCCGTTAGTTATTTCATTCCTTTTTCTCTCTCTTTCTGAATGAAACCTGAAATGTGCGTATCCAATGCCAATGCTTATGTAGCATCTGTTTGTTCTGTTCAACAAGCAGGAATACATAACGGTGCTTGTTTGCAATGCGAAGAGTCAATATCAGGCAAGGGACGATTTGGACGCATTTCTTGGCAAGAGGGCTGCAGATTTCGTTTCCTGGTATCTTCCTTTCTTCAGTTTCTTCTTCCAAGTCGTAAATTGATGATGGTAGGATGATTTGAATACGTAAATTCAACTGAGCTGTATTCTTTGTAGGTTATGGGATTTTCTCTTGAATCATGCTCCTCAATCCAATGCAGGCTCTGTTGCTTTATCAGATCCACTTGATGTCGCTGCTCATCCGTCCATGGTATTTCTCTCTCTCTCTCTCTGCTTATTATGTGATAGATTGATTGCTTAATTTGTTCTGTAAGTTTTTTCCTAACGTGGGTTTGCCCCAATGGCAGACTAAAATCGAAGGGGGCTCCAAAGCTGGACATGAAAGCGTTCAGTGTAGCTATGATTCTAATAAGAAGGTTGGCAACAAACTAAATTTTAAGTTATGGGTCATTCCTAGCGAAGCGAAACACATTTTATCTTTTCGTCTAACCTGTGCATGAATAGATGCTTATTTCATTGTAGAGCAGGTTGTCAATCACGGTTCCAGTTGGTTACCTAACGAACGAGAAAAAACACCCTCTAGCCATTTAAAATCCTCCCCATCGGGTGAGGTTTCTTATCTTGCCAAATATATGCAGTCCTCGTTGTTAGAACTATCAGCATTTATGTTGAATACGATTCATTCTAACTTGGTAACAATGTAAAGACTAGTCACAGTTTGTGGTTCCTCATATGCTGATCACATTTGCAACTATGTTCATTTCTTCCTTTCAGAAAATGCTCATCCCACCGATCCCAGACATGTTTCTGCCGCTAATGTAACTGGAACCAGCCTTTGGGCACGACCTACAGGTGAGGTATCCCACTCCCAACACAGTGGAAGGCCACGGGGTAGTGTTTGGGATAGACTGGGCAAACCATGTGATGACACACCTGAAGGGAGCAAGACTGTTGATATGAGTGGTGCTGGTCTTATGAAGCAAGATGAGCAAGTAATTAACCAGCGACCATCAGTGCTTCCTGTGCCAAATGGTGAACATAGTAGGACTGTGACAGGGGAAGTTCCTGGGCTTGGTAACAACAACCTTGCTGAGAGTAGAAAGTTGGATCATGTTGTTGTGGGTACAATTTGCGAACCTCCTGCCGTGAGTAACATTAGACGAAAGAGACACTTTGGTGAAATTAGTTCTGGCCTTGGTGCTGGTCCAGTTCCTTTGGTGGGTGAGAGAAATGTGGGTCTTCCATGCAAAGAAAATTCTCAGGAGAAATCAAACTTCACCAAGGATTCCAAAACTACTACTCCAAATCTGGCTTCAGTATGTTTTCCACCTGCCAAACCATGGTCATTAAACAATGAATAAAAGCATGGTTGCTATTCGTAGTAAGCACAAATTGTGAGAAGTGCCATGATATAAGGGTTAACTTTTAAAAAGAATTTATTTATTGTTTTCCAGACGTATATGTGTTTTATTTTGCATATTGGGAGAAGGTTTACCTTATTCAATGTTTTCATGTATACAGGAAGTTTTAGATGTGAAACAAAGATTGCATCAAATTGAGATGGAAATGTCTAAGCTGCGATCAAGACAGGTGAAGATGGAAAAAGATGGAAAGCCCAACTTATTGTTGAATTCTCGTAAGTCCATTCCAGTAAATGCAGCAATTTTCTAAATCATTGGATTTATTTGTTGTTTTATAGTTTTCCAGTTTTCTTCAGAATTTGGAGCTGATTTGCCTGTGCTTTTGTAGTAAAAGAAAGGGGTGGGGTGGTTGTGGGAAGGGGGAGGATGAAGTTACAGTCAGAGGTTCACACATGACCTCTGCAGGGGAAATTTTCTTAGGGGTTTATTTTCTAAATTTTCTTGTTCTTTAACTCCTGGGCCTGGACGTAATACTTTGTTTTACTTGTAAGTTCTGTGCTGACAATGAAGTATTTCTAGAATTTGATAGTGTGTTCACATGTTGATTTCCTTCGGGCTTCAGGTTCCTATTTAGAAGATGAGAGAATGGAATTATATGTTTTTGAGTGTAGCACCAGAATATAGCTGTTTATGTACCAAATGATCAAGATCATGCAGGATTTTTGTTCACTTTTGTGTTTGCAGGTACGTCGAAGCTTCCGGAAGAAGATAGTGAACCAAGAACTGTACTTGTGACAAATGTAAACGCAGAGAAACTTATATGCCCTTTTTCACTATTAGATCCTCTTAATTGCTTCCTAGATAGTTATAAATTGGAGTCTAGTTTAGCTGTCCATTGTAGTCAGACTTATTGATGCATGTTCTTTGGTTACTATTATTAGGCCTATCAGTCTAGAAAAAATATCATCAAACTATTTGACAAATGGAATGGCCAAAATGTTTTTGAGGATTCGTTACATAAAACTTTTAGTTAAATGGCTACTAAAAATCAGTTGAAAACTAGATATCTTATCCTTTACTATTCAGATCAAGATCATATTGATTACATTCCCGCACATTTAGGCCTATTTTATGTTGGATTCAAAGCTGGTGTTAAGGATTATAAATTGACTTATTATATGCCCGGCTACCAAAGTCGCAAGATAGATGGTCTTTGGGTTATGTCACGACGGGTTATCGATCTGCTTGGTTGTTGGTAGTCTTCGGGTCGGTTGAGGAGTGCTATGGTGTGGAAAATGGCGTCCACTTGCCTTTTTTGGTGTTTATAGAGGGAAAGAAATAACCGGAGTTTTAAGGAAGTGGAGAAGACCTCTGAGGAGATTTTATCCTCTTTTATTTTCACAGTTTGTATCTTAGGACTACAGCTTTTGTTTTCTCCTTATCTTTTAGTTTTTTGATTTTTTTACTAGTTTCTCTAGTTAGGCGTTTCCTTTCGTATACTCGCAGTGTACTAAGGGGCTTCTCACGCTTTTAATGAGATTGGCTTATTACTTAACAAAAAAAAAAGTCACGAGATAGATGAAGCTATCATGCCTATTCCATTGAAGACAGTGAGGCAATGTTAGTTATTTTCTTGAGAGATTCCATGTGAAGATGTTAGACTGGAATTTTGAGGGAGATGACTATTTGAGTATAGTATAGTCAGGTGGGCAAGTAGGCATTTCTTTCCTTGAGCATAAAACTTCAAATTTCGAGGTGTTTTCACTACATAAGAAAAAACTTGAATTAGATATTGGAAATGATCGTGATAAATGGACGGTATCAAACCTAGACTTCCATAAGCATTACATCTAGGGTTTCATCATTATGACGCCTGATGATCGGAATGAAAGTATTACAGCAATATAGACAGAATTTTAGATGAAATTTTTTTGGCATCATGGGTATATTTTCTTAGCGTCACGCCTAAGGTTTCTTGTTATCACATCTGGTGTTAGGGGTGAAAGTGTTACATCAATGGAGACAGAATTCTAGTAATCCTAGTTCTTTTAGGACATAAAATCCAACAAATTAGCGTATGGAGGATCCTAATTAGGCCTCAAATTTTTAAGTTTTATTTGTCGAGTGCATTTCAAATTAAGTGACAAGGAATTGTTTGCTTAAAATTTCAACATGAACTGTTTTTAGGAATAGGGACTTTCCAATTTCCATATTTATGTTTTGCGCAGGTCCCCTTCCTTGTGCATGGGCCTTTGAACAAAGGTTGTACCTGTAAACCAACCCCGTAAGGTGAAATAGGAACCAGGAAAGAGCAATAGACCGGACCAACCTACAAAAATGAAACGGTCCCTTTGAACCAGTCATCTATAATATCAAAAAAATCACCTCTTTGGTAAATTTACCAAGGACTATAGTTATAGTGATCTGCTCCTTTTGTTTCTTTTGTGCCAATGTCATTGTCTAATAAAAAATGGACTTATTGAACGTCCTTTTTTGGAATACCAGGTATATTTTGCAGCAGCCAAAACAAAAGCGTTATCATTGTTCTTTGCCAAATGTGGGGCAGTTGTCAATGTGGTGGCTTTGACTGACAAATCAACTGCACAACAAAGAGGGTAAATAATATTCCTTCATCTTTGATGTTCACCAAGTAGGTACATGTTCTATTTATATACTGTATCTTTTACTGACAGGTTAATGAATTTAATTCTCCTTTAGGTCTGCTTATGTTACTTTTGCTAGTAAGGAGTCTGTTGACAAAGCATTGGAATTGAGTGGAACTCAATTTTTTTCAAGGTCCATAAAGGTAAACAAGTCCTTATATCTCATATAATCTTTATTTGGTTGATCATTGATGTGCTGAGATGTGACTATATCAGGATTATGAATTGAGAAAAGGCTGAACTGGAGCAGTCTTATATAGATAGACTCTTTTGTGAATAGTTTTTTTTTTTTTCTTTTCTGATGACTTGATTGAGATTGAGATATAGAAAACCTGATAGTTGTAATAAATCAAATGATGGAAGTTCCTCCCAGTTTCCTCTCAACTTTTCTCCCGTTCCTCGATCTGCATATTAGGATTTTCAAATAAAGGGACACACTGCAGCTAGTGTAAATCCCTTGTGGACCTAACGGTCTAAATTCCTACATGAGAAACTAAGAGGCATATTTTCTTTTTCAATTATCCTTCTACTTCGCTTGTAGGTGCTAAGGAAGGCAGAAGTAGCTGGTGCAACATTAGGACCAGGCCGGCTTGCTGGGAGTCCATGCCAAGCACCTTTAACTCGCACCAATACAACCTACAAACTAAATTGCCCAAGCTCTCATCTACAATGGCGAAGGGCGGCCACCTCTGATCCATCAGAACCATCAGTTCCATCAACTGTTAAAGTGAATGCAGCTCCATCTTCTGCCACCCAACAACAGCTTCCTAGTTCACCTGCGTCACTTGGAACCAGGGAAGTGAATTCTTTGTCTGGAGAGCACCCTGCAGCTTCCTAATTTTTCTGATAATCACATTTACTGACTGGTTGCAAAGCCTTGAATCTTTTTTTATGGGGGGAGTGGGGAACAAATCTCGTCAATTGGATACTATTGATCTTTTAGTAAATGTTGCCCCATAATATGGTGGTAGTTGGATGTATCGAGTTTGATCAGCAGTAGCTATATTTGGAAAATCCAGTTAACTTTTGAAATGCTTAGATTAATGAATAGGATGCAAAATTCTTCTCATGCTTTTCTTTCAACTGCGAATTGTTGATTTTGTTTGTAGTTGGGTAGGTTTCCGCTGGATGAAATATGCTCACATTTATAAGAGCAGTGTTGTTCTAGGCTAAAATGGCCCCCGTGTGCTTTATTTGAAGGCAATATTGATAACTAGTTGATTTCTCTCTATATCGATCTTGCTTTTTTTTCATCCTCTGCAGTTTTTCATTTTGTGGGTCACAAGTCCTATCAGAAATAGAAAAGCGATCTGAATGGTTGTATCATTTTGCTGTGTTGAATCTGTAACTCAAATATGCTTCGTCCACTTATCAATACATACAGTAGGAAATCTCTACACAATTCGTGGGATCAACTTATTCCAACCCGACCTGTCAATTTTCGACTGAGTGTCGATTCATGAGTCGAATTGGGTTTTAGATTATTGATATAAGTCCAGGTCAAAAGTAAGAATAGGGTTTAACGAACCCAACCCGACCTAGTCGCAAGAAGGGGAAGAAGGGTGTCTTTGCATAATATTTTTTGGGTGTGGCTAATTTCTGTTGCTTTGTCTAATTCTGGTGTGGCCCATGACAGAGGCGTCTTTAATATTTTGTTGGGCAATAGTCTGATATGTGCCTGCCTTAAATGTCGATTCTTTTCGTGTATTAGTTGTGTACATTGATTGATAGAAATCCCACCGTGTTGGCTCTTTGCCCCACTTGGTACTTTAAATATCTTTCAATTTTTTCAACTTTTCTGAATTTGTGGATTTTTTTTGTTTTTTTTTAGAATGTATTGACTACATCGCCAACCCGATTTGTCACCTCTGGTATTGGGGCGTTCTATGTATACATCATGTGTATTAGGGTTACGTCTCTGTCTCTCTGCTGAAAAATATCTTTCTTGTGTGGATACGAAGACAAGCAAGCAAACGAAATAACTAAACACGCTTAAAACAGTTGAACATTCAAACACCGCATTAACTTCTTTTTCGATTTTGGATAAGATAGTGATCCTACACACAATATGCAACACACACAAATTCGTCTCCTTGACTTGTCAAACATATGCTCAATCAAATTGAATGCATGAAAATCGCAGTCCCTGCCTCCTGGCTGGCTCTCTACACACCAAGTCTCAGCCAAAGCAACCATGGATTATTGACGACTTCATGAAGCTAATTTTGTCTAATCTAATTACCCGTCTCTCTTTCTCTCTCTCTCTCTCTCTCTTCCTTTGTCCTAATTCCTTCTTATTAATGCCCGGGGCTTCACTCTCCGTTTGGTTGCTGAGAAAGTCTTTTATATGTTGCTGTAGGGATCCTACAGGAAAAAAAAACATTTATTTGAAACATTGCTGAAAGTACAAGAAAGAGATTAAAAACTTGACTAGATAATCTTCAATTTAGAAGTAACAAAGCCAACGTTCCTGTCTTCCTAATTAAACTTTTCCGCATTCCATACGCATCAAACATTTCTTTTTATATACTAATCAAACGACACCTGTTTTTTCTCCTAAAAAGCAATTAAACAGGAAAGCAAAATGTGGAAGATAGAGAGAGTATATATGCTGCTACTACTTTGGTTCGACTTTTGCCGAAATCGTGTATCCGCCACTGTAATCGAAGGCATCGCTGTCAGTAACATCCTTTTTTGGCAAAGATTCATTGTAAGGATGCTTAAGAGCAGCCTTGGAAGCTCCAAAGTCGGTGGCAGAGGAGGATGCAGAGGTGGTAGAGTCTGTAGCCAAGCCGTCGTTCTGTAGGATAGTCTCAACTGCCTTCACCACTTCACTCATTGTTGGACGGTCTGCAGCTGTGTCTTCGAGGCATTGCATGGCCAGCTCCAAGAAGCTTCCAAAACCTATAAGATTAGAGGTGTTTCTGATGGATGAATCCACCATGTCCTTCAAGCCGTAGTATTCTTCATCACTCTTATCCAACGCCATTCGCACCTCACGGACGATGTACTTTCCCTTCTCGATCGGTTGCTTTGCTGTTACCAATTCAAGTATTACCACTCCAAAGCTGTACACATCACTCTTCTCAGTCAATTGCTGAGTCAGGTAATATTCTGGATCCAAGTAACCCTGCAAGCACAAGCCATTATGCAAACGAAATTTCAAGAGGGATTCCTGTGAATTGAGAGAATCTACATAAGAGATTTTTAGTTGGGAGAATCCTACTTTGGAATTTTATAAAAGCATGCATCAAATAGAAAAATGAAAAATGAAGTTAATTAAGTAAAAACATGTTACTTGTTAACATGTGTTGAGAATTGGACCGACAAGGCCACATGGCCCACAAAACACACCTAGGAAGGCCCAAAAGCATTAATTAAGTAAAACGCGGGTTTAAAGACCCGGTTCCACTATGTCACTCGAAACAAGGGATCCGTTCCAATAGCAATGAAGTGCGCATCAAGCCACCTAACCACATTCAAACCCATTATGCCAAATACTCTCCTAAAATAAGGGATGCATGGTGCTTAAGCCTAGGGCATCATGGGAAAAAATTCCACCATCAGCCTAGAACATGGCATGGAAGCAGTTAATATCCAAAGAATACTATAAAAGATAAGCTCCAAGAAGGTAAAAAGGACTTTGGCCCTAAGCTCAAAACTCAGACTTAGTGCATTTATATTTCCTTCTCAAACACTATACTGATTTATAAGCATCAGGGCTATCCCCTCGCCAGCACCACCGGCAGGCTCTCGTGCTTAAATTCTTTCTATTTTTTTGTAGGTGTGAATTGATCAAGCGTTTGGCACTAGGAAACTATTCTAACAATATAAAAATTAATCTTTGCTTGAACAGATTAATTTTGTTTGTCTCCTCTACATTTAAATGCAGGAAGACAAGGTAACTGCTCACTGAATTACATATCAGATTGATGAGCTGCATAGACCAAGAGATTCTGTGGTAATACTTACCAGTGTGCCTTTAACTTGAGTTGAAACATGCCCTTTGGAAGTGTCCGATACCAGTTTAGACAAGCCAAAATCTGCAACCTTTGCTGTTAAATTTTCATCCAACAGAATATTGGTGGACTTAACATCTCTGTGGATAATGGGAGGATTAGCAAGCTCATGTAGGTAAGCTAGTCCTCTAGCTGAGCCAAGTGCAATCCGGAGTCTTCTCTTCCAATCGAGATGAATGTTAGATCTCCCTACAACCATATTTATGCAAACAGTTTCCTATTAGACTTTGAAAAGAGGTGGCTATCAAGTATTTTACTATTACCAAAGAATTAAGCTCTCCTGTATTGTGATATACTGTGTAGATTATTCAAATAGCCCTTTGGTTGATTGAAATAGAGTGAATTGTACCTGCCAGGCTCTCCCTAAGCGTTCCATTTGGTATATATTCATAGACTAGCATCTGTTCTCCTTGTTCAAAACAAAAACCCACAAGGCCAACAAGGTTCTTGTGATGAACTCGCGAAAGCAACTCGATTTCAGTCTTGAACTCAAGTCCACCCTGCATTGATTCATGCTGAGCTCTTTTGATTGCCAAAACCAGTCCATCAGAGAGTATCCCTCTATAAACCTAGGGAGAAACATTAAAACATCAGCAAGCAGTAACTGGTGCTGATTAAATACTAGGATGCTCAGAAAAAATTAAAAAGAGCAGATTAAATACTGGGCCATTTACCTTGCCATACCCTCCAGAGCCTATCACATTATTGTCAGAGAAATTATTGGTGCACTTTTTGAGTTCATCATAAGAGAACCATCTTGCTCCCTTTAATTGTGGTGCACCTCCACTGTCTTTGCCACTTGGTGCCCAGGAAGCTGGAAGAGAGAGCAGATTAGCGACTCAAGCCAACAATTTGTCTCTGAAAATTGCTTTATACTATAATCCTATTCAACGAGGCTGATGTGGCACTCCCAACTAACTTTTGGATTAATCCTTGTTAAATAAAATAAAAAAGATCTAATGGTTAATTTAGAGTGCCACGTCAATATTGTTGGACAATTGTAGGATAAAAATATAAAATCTAGCATTATTCTCTGTCTAATGTTTCATCCTCCCTACATATTGGACTACACAAGAACAATGATTTTATGTAGTAATTACCGAATGGTTTACTTAATCCAATGGCTTTTTCTGCACGTTTCTTTTGCTTAACGGCATATACCCCTAGCCCCAGGAGGACCAGAACCAAAATGGCACAGCCAATTGCTATCCCAACAATCACAGGAGTGCTAAAGGAAGTTCCTCTATCTGAGGCTGAAGAAAAATATAACTTTGTCAGAAAAGAAGAGAGATAGAGAGAGGGAGATGAGAGAGTATGCAGATGTGATTTGAACAACCTTCGAAAACATAAGGAGATGCGATAAAATAATAGGGTCCAAACTCTATAGGCGGCTTGTAAGTTTGATTACTCATATCAAACCCAATTCTCTGAATCTCTGACCTATTAAAATATTTTCCTGTTGCTGGAAAGAGTGCCAGCTGCACTTGAAGATAGTCATTAACATTGAAGAAGGGGTTTTGAAGAGAAACAGAACCAGGAGTGAGGCCCAGTTTCACCCACAAGCTCATTTCAAGTGAATGAAACATAGTGTCATTGGACAATTCCCTGAAACGGGGTCCTCTGAAGTATAATGTTCCTTCATATGGATAAGCACATTCACAACTCTGAGGGCTGAGCTTCTGATCAAGTGGACAAAATTTGCTTTCACAATTAGCAAGGCTGGTAGAATAGGGCTTTGCAGTTTGTTGCTGAACCTGGCAGTAGTTGGTGTTCGAGAGATTAGCGGAACACACTGGATTTCCTATCAATCTGAAGTACAAAAATTGACAGATAAGGTTGATGAGTAGGAGGAAAAGACAAATATCATTTAAACTGAAGATTAAAGGCCATAAGCTCTCTCACATCAATGTCTTTGTGTAACCAGAGCCAATCGTCACTGAGGATATCTTGTTGTTTTGCAAATCAACAAGCTGCAATTGTGGGCTGATATTTGTAGCCATGTCCAATGTGTCATTAAATGCATTGTCCCTCAATTTCCTGAGATTGTAAAGGAATTGAATTGTCAAACTTACAGTTTCTCTTTATTGTCAAATTCTAATGCTCCCTCCTGTCCAAATCAGAACTTACACTTGCTGTATACGTGGAAAGCTGAAGATTTTTTGTGGGACATGCCCTCGAAGTGATCCATATTCCATAATCCTGTGCCACAAATCACACATTAGCATATGCCATAACTCAAGAGAGTTCTTAGATCTCTTATTCGGATGATCTTTTTGAGAGATGCAGGGAGAGTTTCCATCTTCCACCTACTAAAGACTTACAGAGTGGTGAGTGATGGTAAGGTTGTGAACCAAGCTGGAGCTTCGGATGGGTCAAAGGAGTTCATACTAAGGTCCCTGTAAAAATAAGCCATCGAATAAGATTCTTGGGTACATGAAAAGAACAAGTTAGAGAAGAGTAATGTTACTCTTCATACCCATTTCACACAGGCTGATATGACATGTTTTAAGTAGCTAACACTTTCTTAAGACACGTCACATCAGCCGGTGTAAAATAAGTGTAATAAATGGGTATGAAGAGTAGGATTATTCGTTAGAGAAATGTAAAACCACAAATGGCAATTCCATGTCATCCACTTACAGGTAATTGAGGGCGTCCATTTGAGATAAGTCTGGAAAAGGGCCACTCAGTTTATTGTAGGCTAAATTCCTGAGGACACAACAGCATGAACAAGAAAGCTGAGTAACCTCCAATATCGTTATGCTAAAACAGCATTACTACATACTTCTAAGAAGTAAATACCCACAATTCATTGATGTGTGTAAGGTTGTTGAGATTTGATGGGACCTTTCCTGTCAGAGCATTTCTATCAAGCCGACTGTTGCAATTTGGAACAGTTTAACTCCAATGAATGTAAGGAAAGGAGATATAATGAGGAAAAAGGTATAGTTGAAAAGGGTTGAAATAAGGTGGGTTTTACTCACAGAACCTCAAGAGTCTGTACAAGTCCCAATGTTGATGGGATACTTCCAGAAAGTTGGTTGCTATCAAATAATCTGTCATTAAACCACAAACATTTAGAAGGAGAAAAACAGAAAAACATTGAAAATAAACAGATGGGTGGTATCAGCTTACACGTGTATCAGTACCATCTCAGAGCTGAAAAGCTTGGCCGGAATGGGACCAGAAAGCTGGTTCTTGTTGAAATGGCTGCAAGTTTGTAGGAATCAAGCTATTGTTTGTGCCAAAATCAATGTTCTAAACATACTAAAAAAAAAGAACTCACAAGTGTTTAGCCTTCAGAAGGAGGTCCAAGCCTGGGGTAGTGGAGGTTGATATTGGGATGGGTCCTGTCAACTGATTATCTGCCAGGTCCAGCCAGTAGACTTTGGAGAGTTTACCCAAAGATGGAGGTATTTTACCGGTAAAGTTGTTTGAATTGAGAGCCCTGGGAGGGAGTGTAGTGCTGAATAAAGCAGACAAAGAAAACAAAAATGCTGCCATATTCATTTATGAAGTAATATGATAACTTTGGCATATCTTACAGGAAGGACAGCTTTGCAAGGTTGCCCAACTCATCTGGAATATCACCACTGAAGCGGCAGCCAGCTAGGATTCTGAAAGATGAAAAAGTTATTAAAATATAAATTACTTAAAAGAGTTAGATGGAGAGGGGAATAGGAAAATTAGCTTGCTTAAATTGGATCTTACAAGATGTTTAAATTTTGTAGATCCCCCAGCCGCGGAGACAGGGAACCTGTGAGGCCTTGGTTAAATGACAGGTCCCTGGAAATTGAATAATATCACCACTTTCAATGAACAGAACATGCATGCTAATTAAGGAGTCATGTCTAAAAAATAAAACAGAGCAGAAGAATAATCTGTTTTTATGTACATCTTGTTATCTGTTGGAAGCTTGATGCAGGTATTTGCTTATGGTTCAAAGAAAAAGAAGAATAATACTCACAAGGATCTCAATTCAGTGAGATCTCCAATGTCACCAGTGAGTTGCCCTTTTAGGCCCATGGTTGACAATCCCCTGAGAATAATTGAAAACAACAAAATCGACAAATTAAAGCACCAAAAACAAATAAAGGACAAAAAGAAGATTAAATGTTCAAAAGAAAAAAAAAAATGGAGGCAGTAAGTAATAGAAGGATATTTACAATGCAGTCACCCGAGAATCGTTGCACATAACTCCTTCCCAGGGTGCTCCACAAGGATCATTTGAATTTCGCCAGCTTGGTGGTGTGTGTTCCCACGAGCTCTTCAGGGATTGGAGTACAGCGGCTTCACCAATACAGATTTAATCATTCGTTTGATACAAGGAAACTATATATAGGATAATTGACGCTGTAGATGGGAAGTTAATTAGCAGTATTAGCTATAGATAATACAAAATAAACCCTACCGGCCGCCACCATTATAATATTAAGTGTCTCATGTTGCTTCGGTACAATCTTAACCACATGTATATAAATTTTTGGACCCCTTTCATTTCAGGCCGATTTTCAAAAGTAAGTTATAATCAAGATTTGTATCATTCGATATAAGAACCGGCCACCACATTAAGTATGAGATCGAATGAGTTGCGGCTTTATGGTCAAGTTACAGAGAGCGCGACCTAGTACTAAGTATGGGCAAAGTATTATGGTCAGTGTAGAAAAAGTGTGCCGCCATGGATGTTGGCTGTGGAGCGTAGCAATATGTTACGATCCGAAGTGTCTCATATAGTTTAAGTACAATCTAAGCCATGTGTATATAAGCCCTTAAACACTCTCCGATACAAGACAGTTTTCAAAGATAATTCTACTCGAGGTTTGTATGAACTTACTACCAAAAGAAAACATTAACTCACTATCCTATTATAAGTCGAGCTAGATATGAGATAGTTTTTCAGAAAATAAATATAATTCGTTAAAAATGTTGTACACATGCAGTAGAGCTATAGCAGATCACCCAATTTCCACGGCAAATAATAAATATATTTTTTATCACGTAGAAAGAAAAGATGATAGAGACAAACATCATGCTGGTAATTAGACAATTCTACAGAGAATTGAAGGCAAACATTGTCAGGAAGACATTCTACAAATGAAAGAATATATATATATCAAACATGGTGTACTTACCATCATGAGAATCTGTAAGTGAGTTAATGACGTGCATTCTGAAAGCGAGAAAGAGCAGAAGCAAGTACTGAATGCCTCCCATGGCGTCGTCTGCTGCAAACTAATATCTCCAAGGATTAGAACAAGCTAGAAGGTGAGACAATACCAACTACAGAAGATAATTCTGCATCTTCTTCTTCGTCAAAGTTGGCATAGCATGCGCTTGTTCACAACTACTCCGATCCACTGCTTTAAGAAAAACAAGAAAATATCTGACCAGAAAGGAGAATTATGTCCCTTTTCTTTTGTTGAAGTAATTGATTTCCCGTGTCTTTGAAGCCAATCAAGCTATTCCACTAGCACTCCTCCACTGCCCTCCCATCGATCGATGCCATCATACTTCATCTGTCTCTCTCCAATAATGAAGCTAGAAGGATTTCATTGAACGTTTTAACGTTTTGTTCAGCCAGTCTCGCCAGCCATTGCCGCCGAACCACGACCACAAACATCATCATTATTAATTGCATACTTATTACGTAACTCATTAACATAAAGTCTGGCAGATGGGAGTTGGGTGACATGGGTCCCAGTTCCACATTATAGTTAACGTGGTGATAGTTGCACTCGTAGTAATCCAATTTCATTTGTACGGCATGCATTTTCGTTTAATTTATTAATAATATAATTGTTTATTATTATCTGAAATTTTTATTATAATATTAAATGTATAGTATCATTATATATTCATGTGCATATCATGTTATACGTACACTTGAAGTTGAAGTTGTATTGGATATGATTTGGGTAGATTATCACGCAGAAAATCTAAGCTATAAATTTTGTAACTTATAAACTCTTGTTTGTGATCTAGCTTGTAATAGAATTAGGCTTTTCATTTGATAGGAATAAACATATCAATCATGATGATTTATCTTGATTATGGAAGTAGGAGCGAGGTTATTAATTGATATGTTGGTGCGTGTGGTTAATTATAATGCACTGGACTGGACTATGAGAGTTGTTATTCTATGAAATACTGCTAATATATCATAATAACTTTAACTTATGACTACTGCTTATACCATTGATCGATTCTCAATTTTGAAAGGAATGTAAACTCAAATGTAAAGTGGATGTCACTTTGATCCATTTAAGAGTGAGATATTTCATTATCAAAATCTCGATATGGGGTGGTCACATTTAGTATTGTGGGAACGCTGATCCTCAAATTGGAATCTATAATTACTTTAATTTTAATCAAAGAGATATGAAATATCCTCTTGACATAAATTTAATGGGAATTAATTATTCTGAACATGGGGCCTAAGTATTTTAGTAAGGAGTTACTAAAATTAATTAATGTACAAAATGAAATATAATTTCAAGAGTGTATAAGAATAATCAAGAGATTAAATCGATAACTCAAGGATTAAGAATTATTGAATTAAAGTGACAGTAATTTCATGACTTTAAAAAAATGTCAATATTTCATTTACCGGCTTAATATTTACGATTGGGCCGATGATGAGAATTGAGAACCACTCTTTTAATATGTTTTCTTTCTCACGACATCGCTTTCTGTTTTTGGCTCAGTCCACAAAAATGTCGAATAGGGGTCTCTTTTGTAAAAGTTAAAAGTCAGCTAAAATCAAACAAGTTCAAGTCGGTTGAGGGACCTCTAGTGCAATTTCCAAAAATCAATTAGAAATGAAAAAGACCGGTGGCCGTGGGTTATAAGAAAATGACTCATCCACAACTGTTGTGTGCCAATCACTCCTCGACTTTTAAGTCTACAAGTGACACTCTTAAATTTTGAATATGTACTTTTAAGTCTACAAGTGACACTCTTAAATTTTGAATATGTACTTTTTAGTCTACAAGTGACACTCGGAAATTTTGAATAGATGGTAGTGATCATCAAATGCTGTGGAAGATTCTGGCTAACCGGACCTGACCCAGAACCCCAGACAAGTTGCCTTGACAGAGAGATGTAGCGCCACCGTTGTCGGGGTAAGTGTCGTGCATTGCGGAAGACGATTTTCTTCATTTCAAATTAAGTTAAGAGTTTAAAAGTTATGCCATATCAACGTAGAAAAGACTCCAAATGGATGTTAAAAGGAGTTCTAGAATTTCTCATTTGTGTATGCCTTGCCCTTCATCTCTGGAGTACTTGTCAAATCCACCTGGAAAACAGGCCAAATAATTTGTAATTGCTGATAAATTTTGAGGAGGAAATGATTCTTTAAAACAATTTCTAAAATTTAAAGAGATATGAAATATCCTGTTGACATAAATTGAATGGAAATTGATTATTTTGAACATCCGGCCTAAGTATTTTAGTAAGTGTTGAATAAATATATGAAATAGAGAATATATATGAAAGAGAGAAAGAGCGAAAATATATTAAGAACTACATTATATTGAGTAGTATATGCATAACATATTACAAGAGACCTCTATATATAGAGAGGTTATAAGTAGTCACCAAGAAACCCTTGAGTAATTAAGGTATGGAATGAATTCTAATATGAAAGGCAATAATATATTCTAACAATCCTAATAAGAAAGGCAATAATATATTCTAACAGTAAGGAGTTATTAAAATTAATTAATGTATAAAATGAAATATGATTTCAAGAGTGTGTAAAAATAATCAAGAAATTATGGTCCGTTTGGGATTGCGATTTCAATAAGTGTGATTTTAAAAAAGTGCAATTCAGTTAATAAAAAAAAAAAAAAAAAAAAAAAAATTTTTAAAATCGCACTTAGTGTTTGGCAATATTGATTAATTTTTTTTTTTTTTAAATTATGGTCCGTTTGGGATTGCGATTTCAATAAGTGTGATTTTAAAAAAGTGCAATTTAGTTAATAAAAAAAAAAAAAATTTAAAATCGCACTTAGCGTTTGGCAATATTGATTAATTTTTTTTTTTTTTTTTTTTTTTTTTTTTTTTTTTTTTTTATCATTTGAGTGTTTGGATAAAGGTGCGATCTCATAAGCAAATTACCAACAAGGACATTTATTTATAACAGTAAAATAACTAACATTGTTTAAGCCTCCATTTCAACGCCTCTTGCAAACCAAAGTATGACTTATTAATTATACAAACTATCACAAAATATCATTTTTACTATATATATAACAAAAAAAAATGCATAGAAATACGTTACAAAATATATTTTGGAGATCCTTTCATCAATCTAAACGAAAAATGACTATATATATATATATATATATATATATATATATATATATATATCCAAACAGACAAAGAACAGAAAATAGAATAACGAACCATCAAATTAAACAAATAATGTCTAGCAAATTTAACTTTTACATAATTCACCAACAATTTAAATTAATAGTTGATAAGAACAAGAAAAACTTAAAATACATTAAAAATTAGCATAAAACATAAATAATAAAGTATTGTTTACAGCCCACAAATAAACTAAGCTATGTTGTCACAAACCACTTTCATCTTCTCATCATGTATATTGCTAATGTTTTCCTGACTGTTACTCCATGTTTCATCATCATTGATCTCTAGGTCATCGGAAGTACTTTTATCCCACTTAAATCCCTTATCCTTCCTATCATGTAGTCTAATAAAATTATAAAGTACTGCAGAAGCAACTACAATGAGCATTTGGTCTTTAATATCATAAGATGGCATTTGCCTTAAAATTCGCCACCTATTCTTCTACACACCAAAAGTTCGCTCGATTACACTTCTAAGTGATGAGTGAACATAATTAAACCTCTCTTCTATCCCATTTCCTCGACCAGCTCGTCAAAAATCTGGAAGGTGATATTTCTCCCCCTTGTAAGATGTCAAGTATCATTTCATTAAGGGGTATCCAGTATCAACCAAATAATATTTTCCTACACATGATAATAATAATAATCATCTATAAGATATGCATTCATAATAAATAAAAAAAAAAGAAAAATACTATACCTGGTGGTAGTTTCAGAAAGTTGGTAGATGGATTACGAATAGCATCTAAAAAAATACGTATATCATGTACTGCACGTTCCCATCCAACCATAATAAATGTGAAAAGTAAATCAAAATTGCATGCCGCCATAACGTTTTGAGTTACTGTTCCTTTTCTTCCAATGTATGGAATTTTCTTATCCTCTCTAACAACAGCTGGGACATGTGTTCTATCAATTGCATCAATGCAATCCTAATGAACAAATAAAATAAGTACCTTAAAATGTGGCCAATACAATTGACGATGCCGTATTTTTTTTGGAACTTCACTGAATGTAGGGTCAGAAGATTTGATGAGATCCATTGTCATTACGTTAAGCGCTTTTATAATTTTATGCAAATGTCTGTGTATAGTCTCACCAGAATGTTGAAATCTTTCTTGAACCAATTTATTACATGATCTTTGTGCAGTGTCATCAAACATATACATACTGACTCTTCTAGTCTGATTTGCCTCGTGTGCTGAAGTCAATATGTATGTTGTAGAACATTACATAATTGAAATAAAACACGCGGTTTCATTCTAAACATATCATGACATTTTGTCTCATTACTAGTCAAATGTATATATTAACCACTTATACCCAGTTTCTTTAGAGTCTCTACAAGGTTGTTTAGCAATGTGTTTAATGGCATACGCCACTACTGCACGACATCCGGCAAAAACAAGATGGTAAAATTCACCATCACTCTCATCATTATCATGGCAATGATCATCATTACCATAAGCCATATAGTCATCACAGTCCATGTATATGAAACCTAAAAAACAATAACAATTAATAAAATAGAACATTACAAACTAAATGTTTTGGAGAAATTGTTCAACAATCACAACCTAGAAAAATCACATTGTTCAAATATAAAATATCATAAGCTGCAGTAAGTGGAGAAAATAAAATCACATAGTCCAAACATTTTTTTTAAGCGTAAAAAAACACATAGTTTATCCACTTGCTAATCAAATAGAGAAGTGGCGTCCCCCCAACAATTCTGCTTCATCTTTTAGAAACATAAGCTGCAAATGTGGTTTTTCCATCACAACAAACATATCTCTCTTCTCTCTATTCTAGAAAATACGAGCTGCAATATGATAGAGATCTGAACCCTCCTCAACACCTTCCAAGGTGCACACATGCTCCATGACATCACGAATACTGTTACCTAAATTCCCCAAACTAGGTGGCTTCTTTAGCTCTACAACATCACTGACTGAGCTCGTGTATCAGCTTTGACACTGTTCCTCCTTTCTTCCATTTACTTTGCATGAAGGTAGCTACTAGCTTCTTTCTCTTTTCTTGGGGTGGTTGTGTAGGATTAGGCAGCCATATAGAATTAGGTGGTTGTGTAGGACTAAGTATCTCAATATCATCGTGACTATTTTGAGGATTCAGCTCACCAAATGAGTCACATGACACATCCACGAGAGTCTCAAAATTAGGAGGAAAAACACCCGAAGGAGTCCATGAATTTTCTCCAATGGCCGCAATATCTTTAAACATAATGTCTAATAAATGAAGATTCTCTAAACCTTTTTCCCAAAATTTTGAAGCATTGGGAACCTTCTACATAATTAAAATGGCTATATTAATAGCTTAAAGTATGTTATATTCCCTTAAAAAAAAAAAAAACATAAATTGTTTATGGAAAGCACACCTTTAACTTCCTATCACACCACTCATTTGTTGCAGCTATTGTTCCTTTGGATGCGTCCCATCCCAATCAAGTTTCACTTCCATTCAATTTGTTCCAAAGAATCCAATCTTTCTTCAATGTATCCCACTTATTCTTGAACTTACGATATTCCCATGACTTACCAGTCTTATTTTTAAATGCCGCTTCAATGTTCTTCCATCTTATTTTTGTAAAGTGGGTATTTGGTCGATTACCCTGATACACCTCATCCACACAGACTTCACAAAAGATTGTAGTAAATCAGACTGTCCAAAGAGCTCTAGCATCTGAATTACTTTGTTTTGATTCAGAATTGGGATTGAAGTTCATATTTTTATTATCCATCTACAAAATTATAATTTTAATGTCAGATCAAAACACTGATCTACTAAAAAAAATAATCTATGATCGATGAAACAAAATTTAATCTGTGTCCACTATTTAGAGAAAAATTAATACATGATCGATTAAATCAAAATTTAAATTGTGTTCACTGAACAGTATTCTATCTTAATAAAATCAACATTGACTAATCATTGTAATCTGTCAGCATTGGACAATTTAATCAACAACAATTCATGTTCACTGAACAGTTCACGTAATCAAAATCAACATTGAACAGTATTCTATCTAAAAAACAATAATCAGTAATCCATTAAAAAAATTAAACAAGCAACTAATCACTGTTCAAAAAAATCAATCTGATGTTAAATAAAAAATATAAACGTGATTGGTACGTTGAACGCTGCGCAGAGCGAACAGTGACTAATCACTTTCTGTGATATGCACAAAAAGCCATCAATAACAAAAAAAAAAATTGTGCCTATCACTGAACAATGATCTATTTGAAAAAAATTAAAACCTGTACAGTGATCACAGTGAATTGTTAAAATATATATATATATATATAAATAAATAAAATTTTTTTAAAAAAAAAAAAAACAGTGATCATTCACTATCCTGAGCATAGTGATTGGTCACTGTTCTGCACAGGAAGCCATCAGTCGGAAAGTACTGTACCAATCACTGTTTAATGAACAGTAACTGTGTGAACTATTCATTGAACATTGATTTAATAAAAAATTTCAACGGAATCATAGTAAAAAAACTGTGCCACTTATTGTTCAGTAAACAATGACCTATCACTGTTCACACAATAATTTATTGAATAAACAAATTTCATCAATTACACTTGTTTCCTGCAGTGATCGATTAAACAAAAGAAAAAAAAAAATTAAATCAAACATCCAGAAATATTCGCGTGCATTGTCAACATTTAGAAACCTCTCTCTTCAAGTCCTGACCTTTTCATCATATTTAACAGAACATACACGTATCTTAAGCACATTTCACCGGCCCTTTTATCTTTCTTTTTAACATATGCGCAGATGCGGCATACCAAAGCACAAACTACCCTTCTACCCTTATTTCTCAACAGAAATCTCTCAAAGTTTATCAAAGCTTTTTTCATTTATTTAAACAAAACCACACAAACAAGCAAGATAGTAAACTTTGCAAAAAGTATCACCGATCATAAGGTAAGATGCTTACCTGAGATTTGGAGACAAGATGCAGCGGAGAATGGCAGTCTGGAGCCGGCCAACGCTTGTGAGAAAGAGATGTGCCGTTTGGGATTGCTTATTTGCCAAAATAATCTGCGATTTTAAAGGAAATCGCAAATCGTGGGGCGTTTGGGAATTGCGATTTAAAATCGCATTTTCTAAAATCGTGGAAAAAACCACAATTTTTGGCAGCAGGATAGGAGGTGCTTAATTGAAAATGCACGAATTTAAACCAAAATCACGATTTCACATAGCAAACATTTGGCGAAAATTTTCGAGCGGGAAGGAAAAAAAAATTCCAAAAATACCCACCTAATTTATGTTAAAACCCTTGTTTTTTCTTCTTTTTCTTGTTCTTCTCTAAGAATTATTGAATTAAAGTGACAGTAATTTCATGACTTTAATTCCACTACGAATATTTTATAGAGATGTCAAATGCAATTATAAGAAAGAGAAAAATCATATTTAACTCTTAGGTTCTTATCTAATTTGAATTTAGTTATTGAGTTTCTAATTTTAAAAATAAAGTCTTTAAGTTTTGCCCGTATCTCAAATAGGTTCTTCTGTCACTTTACGGTCAAAGTTAATAGTTTGCCATCGGCCATGTGTGTCTTGTTTGACACGTTGGTGTCTACATTAGCAACCCAGTGCCAATCACGTCATCAATAAAACAAAAAATCAAAAACAAGAAAAACATTACAAAGAGTTATTTCACCTCCTGATAAATACGTACAACCATTACATAGAATTTTTGCATCATGAAACTTGGTGACACACATCACGACACTAAGCAAATCTTGCTTAAGGTTCTTATGCCACTAAATTACCATGAACAGATCAAATTTCAAAAACAAAAATTAAGTTGGTCTTCTGGTTCTTGCCTTAATATTGTTGTCGGACATCTCTCTTCTTCTGCCATAGGCAAACTAGTGCACTGTCTGTATTTCCATGGAAACAAAAATAAGAGAAATCAGAATAAAATTAAACTAATTAAAGACAATAAAATCCATGAACAAGTGGTGACAGCAAAACTAGAAAGCAACACACGTAAGATGATCGATCGGCAGGGATGGATTTAGGAGAGGCGGTATAGGCCATGGCCCCCCCAATTCTCAAAAAGAAAAAAAAAAAAAAAAAATTATAAGGTAAAAAAATAAAAATTTAGCCTACTGGCCGGCCGTTACCAACAATTTTTTTTTTTTTTTTTGACTCCTAGCCCCTACTTATAAAAGCTTCTGACTCCGTCCCTGTCGATCTGCATATATTTTTCAATGCATATGCCCCACAAGCAGATCAAGTTGCAACAAAATTTCATCTAAAATTGATATTATTTTTCGAGTACAGCCTGAATTTGCAAAAGTAGCTACCAAGAAATTAATACATTTCTAAAAGATTCTTTAAATATTTAGAGCTAAAATTCAAAGTCAAATAACTCAAATTTTCTACCACCCATGCACGTGCACAGGCCAATTGAACATATATAAAGACTTTGTCAAAATTTGTGTGCGTGCATGCATTCAAATTTGGATAACTTCATTTATAATGCTTAATCTTTCAACATTTTGTAAAAAAGTATCCAAATTTTAAAAAGTGTCAATTTAAGGTATTCATCTTTCAATTTTTTTTCAATTTCAACTCTCCTTTGAAATTTTCGGTTAAATCCTGTCTAAATTCCCAAAATACCTCTCCCTTTTTTTAGGAAGAAAAAAGAAAAAAGAAATTCTAAAATTTAGGTTGGGCTTGTAATTAAATCAATAAAAGGTGTGGGTAAATTAATTCATGCTTCCAGCTGCATGCGTCTTTGTTTATTTTTTTTATTTTTATTTTTTTTGTGCCCTAGCTAGTCTACGTACATATTTATTATTCAAAAGATAGTTAGAAATAAATGTTACTTTTATAATAAAAATAATACACAAAACTAAATAGATCGAGATGCCTTGTTAATTACCAAATCCAAATCTTGAACCAATAATTGGAGCGTTTTCGCATCAATTAGGTGGCTTTTCGGCGTCAATTAATTCAATGACCTATTCAATTCTTTCACTTTCCTTGATCTCTAGAGATCGATCGATCGATCTTAATCCCTTACCTGTCATATATATTTCCCTTTTTTTTGGCCCATGCCAGGGGCCAGGTCTTGGAAGATTTTCTTGTATGTGCAACTCAAAAAAATTGTCAACATTTCTAATCAGCTTAATTCCCCCCAATTTTTTTGTAATTTTGCACTGTCGGGCCAATCGGATGAAACAACGCACGTATTAAATTCAAGCACAAAACTTTCCCCTGCCGGCAGCCGCGCGCCAAACATCAGTTGGTCTAGGCACTGACCTCACCCAGCTTTCTTATCCCTTCCCTATCTGTATTTTAAAACAACGAATTAATGTTAGACATGAGTTCAATAATTGAATATAATATAAATATTCTTCCAACATTAACATAATCGTGGTCCAAAATTTATTAGGATTAAGAAAAATATTGATTAGAACAAAATTGAAATTAAAACGCGCCCGTTGGTCCAAAAAAATTTATTGCAGCACAATGTCAAAAAATGTCGGGAAAAAAAAAATCATGACATTTCACAATATGCCAAGAATATTGAACTTTCTTGACACATAATTTTATTGGTCAGGAAAATTATGGCGTTTAAATATGTGCTAGAATATTATAATTTAATGACATAAATTTAAATTCCGGACATTTAGACATATGTAGGGCTAGCAAAACGAGTATGCAGGTCGACCCGTTTACGACCCGTGACTCGTTTAAGATAGACTCAAACACGACCCATTTATGTTAACGGGTCAGAGCTCTAGACACGACACGACACGACACGACACGGCAATTTTCACGAGTCACCCGACACAACTCGCAAAACCCATTTAACATAATGAGTCGATTCCAAGCCCTCAAATCGCGACCCTCTGTCCTCCCTAATCCGTCTTCTCATTCTTTATCTCCACTGCAAAACTCTCAGAAATCAACCATGTCTAGTGTGGACGAAGATGAGCTCTCTGCTAGATTCGTTGCTCTCAAGGGCTTTCACGGAATTCCTGCGGATCCCAAGTTATCATCCTCCGGTGATGATGATGCTGCTGAGGATGAAGAAAATGAAGTGGAGAAATTGATTCAGTGGGCCAAGGATGCCGCTCGTCTTGAGCGCTCTCCTTCGTCCGACGACGACGATGATAGAGCGACGTTGGCAGCGATGTCAGTAGTGAGCGGAGAGCAGAGAGAGAGAGCGTCGAGCAGGAGGAGGAAGAAGGGGCGACGCTAAAGAAGAAGAAGGGGCGGCGTTGAAGGAAAAAGAAGTTAGGGTTTTTCTTTTGTGTTTTCTCTTCTCTACCTAGGGTCGTTTCCACGCAGCAAGCACGTCGCACGCTGTTCAAAAAAAAAATCAAAAACTTCATTGGTCGTGTGATCTTATAGCAGAATTGAGTGAAGAATGACAATTCTTTTCCTCGTCTTGTCCCACTTTTACAACCAGAACAACTAGTTTTAGACGCCTGTCATTTCAACATTTTACATATAAATGAGTTTGAATCCTTTTTTATTTCCTTGAGCCCAGTGCACTGCATTCATTAATGCTTCTCTACGTCTTAGGCTAATCGGCTAATCTCATTTCCTTTACAAAAAAATAAAATAAAATAATAAAATAAAAATAAAAACATAATCGTGTCTGACGGGTCACCCACGAGTGACCTGTGACACGACCCGCCAAACTGAAATAAACGGGTCGACCCATTTATGACCCAAACCCGTTTAAGGTAAACCCAAACCCGCTAATTTCATGTCGAATCGTGTCAAAATTGCCAGCTCTAGACATATGCCAGAAATCTTTTTGCCAAAATCAAAATCCCGCGTAATACTAATTTTGTTTTCGTGCTTGATATTCTAGCTAGCTAGTTTTCCTTGACAAATTGATGCACACACGCTATATAGCCATGAAACACGTATGCATTATATTTATTTTTTCTATCTTTTTTCCCTCATCTCTCTCCCTCTTTCTCTCCGGGACGCAGCGTTGGCCTCATCTCGCTGCTAGCGTTGCCTTACCTCTTTACGACGCCACCGACTCCGGCCCACTTCGCCAACTCGATCTCCTCCCTGGAACTCTATAGGTATGTTACCTCCCTCTCTCTCTCTTCCATATATGTTAACTTTCAGAGAATGATAAACTAATAAGGATTTTAATTTAGAGTTTTCTTATTTTGTGAGGTCAGATTTAGGGTTTTTGTTTTAGAATTTTTAGAGTAAATTAAAATATGCTCTGTTTTTGCTGGGTTGCAGAATTGCTAGAAAGTAGAAAAATTGGTTGTGTATTTTAGATGAAGTGGAAAGCTCAAACTTGTATCTCATTTGTGCATTCACTATAGACTATTAACATCTAGATTGTTTACAAACCTTGTTTTTTCCTTTCCTAGTCTCAATCTCCCTTCCCCGTCTGTGGGTTTTTGGGGTTTGATTTTTTTGAATTGTTGATACCAGTATTTGTTCTTGTCTTTGATACTTCTATAAGATCTGGAAGTAGTTTTCTTCTATTTGTATATAGGAAAAGCTACTTCCTCCCATTTTGCAATAAAATTATATATACTTAGTTTTAAAGTTATATCTGTTTGATTTTCTTTTTTTAATTTCATAACATTTCTCGAAATTTGTACAATAGAAAATCGTTGAAAGAATTTAACTGACATCATATTAAAAACAAATCAATGATGTAATAATACAGGATCCTCACATATTAAATATTTATTACATTAGAAATAAAATTATAAAATCAATGAGAATTATGGCTAAAGGGCATTTGAAGAGACTAGAAAACCAGATGGCTCCCGTAGCTAAATGGAATCTTTTTTATTAAAGGGATGCTGAAGATTTTGTTAGAATTATTGATCTATTGATTAAATTATTAAATCTGAATGCTGATTTGCTGGGGAAAAAAAAAAATTGTTTACTTTATAAATTAAACTGCTGAGTGTTGAATGCTGATTTATTAAAAAAAAAAAAAAGTTTAATTATTGAACTGGGCTTTTAGTTTAGTTTACACGGTTAATCAGGTTTATATTTACAAAAAGAATAAATTTAATTTTTTTTTTATAACAGCAAAAGCCAGTAGTTCTTTATTTTTATGTTTTACAAATCAATACAAAAATTTACATAATTGCCACTCAATTTAACCCAGCCCGCCTCGTCCAGATCCGCCCCGCACAGATACCTCTAATATATTGAGGGTTGTGGGTCCACTATACCTGTAATACCCCGTATTTTAAGATATTGAATAAAATATCTTAAAATATGATTCATGACCTAATAATAATATAAAAGAATAAATATGAATATTTATGTAAATAAATATGAATACTTATGAAAATAAATATTCATTTAGAAGCATTTATAGTTTTAATTTGATAAAAACTCAAACAGACCTTAAACTTTGGAATAACGGAAACAGGGTCAAATAAACTCCGTTTTGGTCGATTCAAAAACCAGAACACTCGTCTCGAAGTCTTCTAGTAGCCCTCCAAATTTCATAATTTTTTGACTCAATTTAGTACCCAAAAACACCTGTGAAGAATCATACCTCTGAATAAGACGAAAATTCAGTTATGTAATTAATGGGCCCATTGTTTTGAATTCAGCCCAGCCCACATCCATTTTAATTCTACACCTTAAAGAACCAGCCCAGCCCATCAACTTTCCACCCCATGCCAGCACCGTTGGATCCCACCTTAGTCATTAAGCAAGACTTGATTATGAGTCAAATTGCATTTTAGTTAGAAATGAACTAAGTACTTAGTGGGCACTACAAAAAAACATGTAATTAGCCACTTACAGTTCGCTACGTGTACGGAGGCCGTACATGTGGCTAATAGTTTGCCACGTGTTAGGAGCGTGGTAGATCCGGTAGTAGCGAATGGTACAATTCGTCACGTGTACAGTAATAAACGTGGCCACTGTGCCATGTGCACAGAAATACACGTGGCCCACAATTAGCCACGTGTATAGAAATACACGTGGCTAACTGGCCACGTTTATTACTGTGCACGTGACAAATCGTTTTTTTTTTTAAATGGAAAGTTATATATTTATAGCCACATATTCCTTACCCACGTCGCCAAAATCAGGATTTGTTTTTTTAAAAAAAAATACAAGAAAAGAACAGATCTGTTCTTTTCTTCTTCATTTTTTTTTTCTTTCTAATATTGTATACGGTATACGGTATACGGAAAAAGGGCCGGTGTATGTCGTCGAGATCCAGCGAGAATACCCACGCCACCGATCGACGAAAAATACCCACTTCAAAAATACTCATTTGACCGAGAATGAGTAGATCGAAAACACCAAAAGAAACCAATTAAACAGATCGACTAACAAAAAGGACCAAAAAAAATTAACAAAAATACCAAAAATCACCATCGTGCGTCCGGGTGGGGGTGAGTTGTCGTCGATCTGTTGAGAAAAATACAAACAAAGTGAACCATTTTTTTGATGACAAATGGGGAGAGATGTACGTGGGAGCTGGGGAGAGACAAGAGTGTTGAAAAAAATAAGAAAAGAGGAGAGACAAGAGATAGAGATCTGGCTTTTAAAAAGAAAAGGAAAAAAAATTAAAAGCTTGTGCAAACAGACAAATTTAAAACCCTTCCCCCCAAACCTTGCAAATGGCAACGTGGACTGTTGTCATAAAGCACGTTGCGAAAATTTGAAATTTTAAAAATACTTCATACAAATTTTATTTCTTGAAAAAAATCATTAAAATCAAAAATTTAGCCACGTGTATTAATTACACCTGGCAAATTCGCAACGTGTAAATAATACACGTGGCTAATTGGCCACGTGTAATTAATACACGTGACTAGTTAGCCACGTGTTTATTACACGTGGGCCACTAGCAACGTGTATTAATTACACGTGGCTAATTCGCAACGTGTATTATTTACACGTTGCTAGTTGGCCACATGTAATTCATACACGTGGCTAACTGGCTTTTTCATATTTTCTGTTTCATCTAGCCATGTGTATTTAATACACGTGGCTAACTGGCCATGTGGTTACAGTAACGGCTACTGTAGCAACGTGGCTAATTACATGTTTTTTTGTAGTGTGGAGATAAGATGCAGATTTTTGAGAAGCTTCCATGGACAACCAGGTGCAGCTCCCTTGTCTCCATCTCTACTTGCTGCCCACGCCTGGACAGCATAGCACTTGTACGAATCAACCCCATCCATCGATTCAAGAACACCTGTGATGCATCCAAACCATCAAATTCACTATATAATGAGAGGCAACCCTTCATGTCATCATACTCCTTCTTCCTCTTCCCAAAGGCTCTCTCGGTTTCTCTCCTTCCTCCTCCTTTCTTTGGTTTTCTCTTGCAGCAAGAAACTCTCTTGCTCTTTCTCTGGTTTTTCCTCTCAGTTCAGCAGCATAAATCAGCTGTTCTTCCTCCTTTTCTCTTCTCTGTTTTCTGTTTTATTGCAGCAACTCATAGATGCTACAATTTTCTGTAAAACCAGTAACACTTCTCCTCTTTGCTGCACAAAAACAACAGCTTTCTCTTCTCCTTCTTAGCTTAGAATGACAGCAAAGAAAAGAAATAGAAACTCTTAAAACCCAGCTTTCCTTATCTCTCACTCTCGGGTCTGGGCAAAAGATAGTAAAAAAACTATTCCTCTCTTCTTATTTTCAGTTTCCAGCAAGGAAAAGAAAGGATAAAAAGAAGAAAGAAAAGTCTCTCTCACTTTCGGTCAACTTCAGCAAAAGGAGACAAATTCTACCTAGTTCTAGAAGCAATTAGTAAGTGATAAGGATGGTTGCTTTTTGATATGGGAATAACTTTTGTCCAGTCGTGGCAGAAAGGGTGGGATTTTTGGCCACCAATAAAAAATGGACACTTCAACTCAAAATACAAAAATGGGATGCTCTCGATGTACAGGATCCTCTCGTTTTTTTTTCTCCATTCGCGTGTCTCCATTTTCCCTTCTAAAATCCCTCCCCATAGCAGAATATCACAATCCAGCCTGAGGAAAAAATCCCCCAACCGGAAGAGCATCACCGCCCCACCATGGCACTGCCCAGGCGGGAAAGCCGCTGACTGGGCCGGACGCTACCGCCACTGACCGGACTGGTTCTTGCCTGAAAGTTCTCAAAGCTAATGCCCCGATCGGCGGTAGAGTCACATGTAGGTTCTTAAAAAATCCCCCAACCGGAAGAGCATCACCGCCCCACCATGGCACTGCCCAGGCCGGAAAGCCACTGACTGGGCCGGACGCTACTGCCACCGACCGGACTGGTTCTTGCCTGAAAGTTCTCAAAGCTAATGGCCCCGATCGGCGGTAGAGTCACATGTAGGTTCTTAAAAAATCCCCCAACCGAAAGAGCATCACCACCCCACCATGGCACTGCCCAGGCCGAAAAGCCACCGCCAGCGATTGGGCCGGATGCTACAGCCACCGACCAGACTGGTTCTTGCCTGAAAGTTCTCAAAGCTAATGGCCCCAATCGGCGGTAGAGTCACATGTAGGTTCTTAAAAAATCCCCCAACCGGAAGAGCATCACGGCCCACCATGGCACTGCCCAGGCCGGAAAGCCACCGCCAGCAACTGGGCCGGACGCTACCGCCACCAATCGGACTGGTTCTTGCCTGAAAGTTCTCAAAGCTAATGGCCCCGATCGGTGGTAGAGTCACATGTAGGTTCTTCCTAATCTTCAACCTTTGTAATAGGGCATTGAAATCTTCTTGAAGATGATCCTGATTAATTCTTCTTCCCAAATGTATCATAATTTTGGATTTTTTTTTTTTTTTTTTTTTCTATTAATTCACTCTTGGTCCTGATTTAAGAGTAAAAGATTTTTTTTTTTTTCTTAAGTTTATGTATAATCTATAGGAAACAAAAATGCAAATCGCACACAAGGTGCATGATGAAATGCCTCAACCGTTTTTTATTTTAGCCTAATTTCTAATTGAGAGCCCCTTTTATACCAGATTTGGGTAAGAACAATATTACTCTCTTTTTTAACTGGTAAGAATTTATGAGCACAGATTTGAATTAGACTTCTAACCAGATATGTTTGGTGTTTGTAAAGGACGTTTGGAAAGGACTCGGGCTGAACTCCAAGACCCTGCAGATTCAGTGCTTTTGTTGGAGGTTCAAGCAGATCTTCGAAAGGTTAGCTTCTTTAATTTTCCATTTAGAAAAACTCTCATTTTCTTCTTGTGCTTTTAGCTGTCGTTTCTGATGGATATTGTTTTGGAATTTAGAAAGAGAAGAAGCTGAGAGACATCTTGAGGAGTGGAAGCTGCATGTTAAAGAGGTTCCAAAAGTGTCAAGAAGACGGCATAGATCACCATTTCTTCTTCTCTCAAGTCGACATGAAATTAGTGTCGAGGGTCTTAAACATGTCTAGGATTACATCCGACCAACTAGTTTGGTGTCGCAGTAAATTAAGTCAGATTGGTTTTGTGAACAAAAAGATGCATGTAGAACCATCCTTCTTGCTTTTTCCATGTTGACAGCATTAGCTTTGTCACGGCACACATGTACATAATAGATATTAGATAGAGATCTCAAAGTAACAAGTTTCGAAAATTTTGGCTACTATGCAGCTAATCTGTCTAGTTGCTAGATTTGGTCTTGCTTCCATTATAACTATGTAAAAAGTGATGCGTTGACCCGCACAGCTTCAGCAGGACCATACTAGCTTTAGGTCAAATTTCTTTGAAGACAATTGTATCCTCAGACAACTTTTTTGCATGAAATTTTTCTTCTGATGGAAAGTTTTCCTTCTGAAACAAAAAAGAGGAATTGGTACAACACTGTATGATATGATTCATTTCACAGTAATTGTAGGTGTAGACAGATTTCAAACCACTGCAACAGTAAAAAGATGGTTGATTCGGTGGGAAATCACAATTTCAGTGCATTAATAACTTCCCAAAATACTAATTAGTTGTAGCCATATACAAAAGCATCTGATAACTAAAAAACCAATCACACATAGCCACATGCAACCATATCTTGTGCATTACAATCTTACAAAAAAAGACCACACCACACAAAGATTAGCAACTTCAAGGATGTCCATAGGAGTCTAAATTTGATTGAAGCGCCTTCCCAGCTACACCTTGCCCTTCCTCAAGATGATGTTCCAAACATGCATGTACAAAACTTTCCATTGTATGTTGTTCTCCATGATAGAAAAAGAATACACCTAAAAGTCATAAAAGAAAAAAAATTCATGAGGCTTTCATAATAATTGAATGCCTTGAAATAAAACTAGTTACAATTGAGAAACCTAAACCATAAACTGATGCAGGTGTGCTTGAGCATCATTAAAGGTAACAAGGAGTCTCCTCATTACTGATTATAGGATATGTTTTATTCATATGCTGATTGATTTATATAACAAATGTTCATAACTAAAAAATCAATCACAGATTGTGCATTACAATCTTACAAAAAACACTACACCACACCACACCACACAACACCACACAACACAACACAACGATTACCAACTTCAAGCATTTTCATAGGCGTTGATGTTGTCTGCACCAATATCAATTGTAATAGATAAACATACAGGATCTTGAGACATGTCAAATGTATTTGCAGAGGGATACTCCATAGTTGGCAAAGAGCACTGTAAATCATTGACAAATAACAAAAATTAGGTAATTGAAAAAAATTTCTTTAATAGAGAATATGTTATAATAAAAATTTACCTTTGCAAAACTTTGTTCATCTATCAACCGCAAATAAGCTGACCTCATATTGGTATTCACAATATTCCTATAGAAAAGAAGATTTTAATACGAATTAAATCAAAATGCATGTTAATGTAAATTATTGTAAATAAATAAAAAATGTATAAGAATACCTTGTTTGCTTATGTGAAGGGCATTTGGTTCTCACATGCCATGTTTTCTTGCAAACGGTACATGTCCTTTTCTTCATTGCTTGCTTTTCTTTTGGATTTTTTTGTCTCACAGATTTAGGTTTTCCTTTACATCGAACATGTAGAGGATCTTGCAAAGTGAATGTAAGGTTTGATAGTACTTGGTTATTTAACACAAGATCTTCGGCACTTCCTTCATCAGCATCATTTATATCTTTATCACTATCATCATTCATTATCAAAAGCTCATGATAAAGCTTTTGTAAACCAATGCCAAGATGCTCATATTTTCTTTTTGATTGGCACCCCACTTCGACAACTTCATAAAATTGCAACATCAAGGTATTTCTCATCAAGGTGGAAGAATTTTGTGTTTCTACTTGTATACCATTACTAGATATGCCATGTATAATGCGACTCTTGGCATTGATCGTCCATCTCTCTAGAACATAATGTTGGGGAATAGTGTCCACCAAAGACTTTTTCAAAAAAAATTGAAGAATGTGCGCACAGAAAATTCCAACAAATTCAAACTTATGACATGTACAAGTAGCGTTCTTCTCAAGAACTTCAAATGAAACTTCATAAAATGGACTTTCTCTCCCATGAAGAGTCACCCTATATATCTTCGTCCCTCCTTCTTCCCGATGTTTAGATGATTTGAAATTTTGACTGTTAAATAGCTCTTCTTGAAACATCAAAAAAGACTCTCTTGTGTAAACCTTTGCTGCCTCTACTTCCATCTTGTAACATGTTTTTAAAATCGGTCTAAAAGTTTTTGTCTTCACATCTTTTTGTTTCTCTTTAAAATAACGTGCATCCAAGGTTTTTTCATAGTGATAGACAAATTCACTCACCATTGTGCTCGAATGAACATAATCTTTAAAAAACTTATTCATACTCTCACTCCGTTGAGTTGTAGACATGCCAACACAAAATGTGGTTCACAAGTAAGCCAGCACCCACTTTTCACGCCACATATAGAGTTTTTTCAACCAATCATTCTCTACCAACTCATACTTGCCTACAATTTCACTCCATTCCGTCTCAAACTCTTCAATTGTGATTGTGCTATGAATACAATGCTAGAAATCTCTTTGAAAAGATGGATAGTTATTATATATATGAGCCAAATGTTCTGGAACTTTTTGTAAAATATGCCACAAACACAATCTATGAGTAACATTTGGTAATACCTCTGCAATTGCCTTACCCATGGCCTTGTCATCATCTGTGATAATTGTAGAAGGAGCACGTCCAAGAATTGCCTCAAGCCATGTTTTCAACAACCATGTATAAGATTCAGCTGTTTCATTTATGAGCAAAGCACATCCAAACATCACAAATTGGTGATAATGGTTAACTCCAGTAAAGGGAACAAAAGGCATCTTATAACAATTTGTCAAGTAAGTCGCATCAAAAGTAACAACATCTCCAAAATATTGGTATGCAGCTCGTGATCTAGCATCTGCCCAAAAACAATTTCCTATGCATCCATTTTCATCTACTTGGATTGCGTAAACAAAACCTGGATTTTGGGATTGTCTCTCAAGAAAATAATTGTACATTTTGTGTTCGTCTCCCTCTTCTAAACGAAATCTTCTTCTATTGCTCACATAATTTTCAACATCTTTAGAAATGCAACCAACATTATGGTCGCCACCTAATTCTTTACTCAACACTGACATTATCTTCCTTGGAGGTACACCAGACTCATTGAGAGTATCTATAAGATTTTTTTGGGCACGTGTTACCACTCTATGTCCACGAAGTAAACTTGTACTTCGAGGAGAAAGGAGCTCATGATTATGTTCACTTACGAACTTACATACAGTCCATCTTAACCCCACTTTCTTTAAAACCATAATTGCTTTACATCCTATCCTTGTTTCGGCAGGCTCTGAATTTGCATAGATTTTCTTTTGACAACTTTGATGACGAAATCCTTCTCTTGAACAAACATATTCTATCCTAATTAATGACTTATCTTTCGATAGTCGAGAATGATTTTTTCGAATGCTAAAACCTATTCGCCTTGCGTAAGCATTATAACATGCATGAACATCTTATAATTCATCAAATTCCATACTAAGACATCGTTCCCTTGGACTATTAAATGAAGAAAGGCGGACAATTGGTTGCTTCAAATCATTTTGATCTTCTACCATTTCATTCTCAGCATGTCTATCTTCTACCATTTCATTCTCAGCATGACTATTAGGACTCATTTTAGCGATCCTGCAAAGAAGATAACAATATTCTTCAAGTATAAATACTGAAATCTTTAAACACAAACACAACTTTAAACTAGAATTATTGGGTCATGTTCTAGCATCACATCCAACATTTTTTTTTTTGAGTGAATGAAAGCTTTATTGACAGCAACTATATCACACAAAATGTTTGTGTTATAAAAAAATTAACACAATAGGTTATAAATTTCTACACGTGCTTTCTTGTATTTGGCATTCCCTACATCAAACGTTGTTAAACAACACAATCTGCAGCAGCAATACTAATATGTTTGTATTGAATCAACGACTCAAGTTGTTGTTGAAAGCATTACTAAGAAACAGGGCATTGATATAGACCAAGCACAACCCATATTTTCTGGTTGTCAGCAACCAAACAGGGCATTGATAAACTAAGAAAATAAATACAAAATAAGGAACCAAGCACAACTCATCAAACCTCGAGTGCAATTTCTGGCGTTCAACAAACGGTGATTTGGGGCGGACGGGCTGATTTGGGGCGGGCGGACGGATTTGGGGAGGACGGGCGAACAAGCGGGCTGCGTGGTTCAGTCCAGGTAGACGTGCAGTGATTTGGGGCGGGCGGACGGCGGACGGGCAGATTTGGGGCGGACCGACGGACGAGCAGGCTATGTAGTTCAGTCCAGGCGGACGTGCAGTGATTTGGGGCGGACCGGCGGGACGGTTGATGGGCGGACGACGGACCGGCGAAAGTGATTTGGGCAGTGGGGTTTTTCTCTTTTGTTGGAATCGTGGGGCTTCAGAACTCATAAGAGAGTTTAGAAGAGAGATGGGGAGGGATTCTCTGATTCAGTAGCATTTTAATTTTTTGCTTTATGCTGATGTGTCAAGTGTTATTGATTGGAAAAAAACCACTGGTTTTTGCCACTACCATATAGAAGGGGCTCTCTTTTGATATATATATATTGGATTACCAAAAGATATATTATATATATATTGGATTACCGAGACCATGTATGCGTATATATGGGTTGAAGGATACATATGTTTAAAAGCATATTTTAAAAATGGTATATTTTGTGATATATCTTTACTATTATGATTTTCAAGTTAAAATATTCTAATGTTTTAAGTTGTGTTTTAACATAGTATTCCAAGTGGCGTATTTAAATAATAAATTACGTCGTTGTGATCACCAAGTAAAAAGTAATGTTTTACAAAAGCGTTGATATGTTGCCCAAAATTCTAAAAGTATTTTTAGGCATTAGTAAAACTAATGCCATTATTTCACCCAAATTTTATAAGATTAAAATAAAGATTGTTTATACTGTACTCCTTGTGTACTTTTAAAATATAAAACTCATTAATTATATTAATGGAGTCACTATGTCAATTTGGTAAAAAAATAGATAAGCTTTCATAATGCCGTTTTACTTAAAGGGTATTATGGATATTAATTAATAAATACCGTAATAATGTCCGCATAAAATATGTGGTAATATTGTTAACCTATTTTATGCCGTTATAATATCTAAAGCGACATTAGCAATGGGTTAAGTAGTTTAAAAGTCGAAAGTGATAAAACTGTCAAAATAAGTTCTTAGTATTTTATACTAATTTATTATTGCATGTATATAATTATGCAGTTATCATTTCTTTGAATACTTTCTGAAGCAGAAAAGAACTGTGAGTATTCTTACTCACTGAGAATCATACGTGATTGTTTTCTATAATGTTGTGATTTCTGCTTTATTTAATTATATGCATAGGAATAGTATATTGCATACTGTTAATAATTCTGATGCAGGGTTAATAACAAGTTGGTTGTTGGGATGACCAATGGACATGCACACCGCCTGTGCAAAAAACAATAATAAGTACAAGTTGGCTGTTGAGATGGTCAATGTGCTAAGCAAGTTATGGCTACTTAATTGACTGTCGGGATGGTCAATGTACTTGGTTGTCGAGATGACCAATGTACTAAGTATGCTACTTTGACTACTAGTGCGAAAAAGCTAAGAAAACATGGTAAAGGAGTATGTGCTCCAATAATTAGCCGCTTAAACGAATAGGGATATAATGGCCCTGGTATGAGAGGAGTGCAGGAGAAAATAATTAAGACTGTGCATATAAAACTGTCTTACATCATATCATTGCATCGTATATTGTTAAATAAATCAGTAATCATCATATTATTGAAAACAGTGGACCTACTAGGTATTTTTGTATTATTGTTTTTCTATATATTGTATATTAATACAGGTTATGAGGATGAGGAGTATCAGGATTGTCCAGACCATTAAATGATCTTGTTGGCAGTATCTGAGGCTAGGATGCCTCCTATTTTTATGGACTACTATATTTAGTCCATTATTATAATATCCGAAGAACAATATTTATATTTTTGTTGGTATGTATTAATGATGCTATGAATATAATGTTTGTAAATTATCTGTGTCATACATGGTAAAATACTATTTTAATGTGTAATTATTCAATTACACTCTTTCTATATATTTTGAAGTATTTTTGTTAGAAGCTCTAATGTGTTATTGTTAAAAATATATATTCCGCTGTCAATTTATAATTCTGATGATGTCGTAATGTCACGTGAAAATCGAAATTTTCACTTATGCCTTTTTGTAAAAGGCGGGGCGTTACAATACCCAACTCGCATGAGCGCGAGGCAGGGCCAAAAAGGGCGGAAAATCACCTCATGCCCACCCCTAATTTGATAAGAATAAACATATCAATCATGATGATTTATCTTGATCATGGAACTAGGAGCGAGGTTGTTGATTGATATGTTGGTGCGTGTGGTTACAATGAACTAGACTGGACTATGTGAGTTGTTATTCTATGAAATACTGCCAACATATCATAATAACTTTAACTTAAGACTACTGCTTATAGCATTGATCGATTCTTAATTTTGAAATGAATGTAAACTTAAATGTGAAGTGAATGTTACATTGATGCATTTAAGAGTGCGATATTTCATGATCAAAATCTTCGTATGAGGTGATCACATTTAGCATTGTGGAAACACGTACTAATCCTCAAAATGGAATCGATAATTACTTTAATTTTAATCAAAGAGACATGAAATGTCCTCTTGATATAAATTTAATGGGAATTGATTATTCTGAACATCGGGCCTAAGTATTTTAGTAAGGAGTTACTAAAATTAGTTAATGTACAAAATGAAATATGATTTCAAGAGTGTATAAGAATAATCAAGAGATTAAATTGATAATTCAAGGATTAAGAATTAGTGAATTAAAGTGACAGTAATTTCATGACTTTAATTCCACTATGGATATTTCATGGAGGAGTCAAATGTAATTATAAGAAAGAAAAATCGTATTTAACCCTTAAGTTCTTATCTAATTTCGATTTAGTCATTGAGTTTCAATTCTAATTTTAAAAATAAGGTCTTTAGGTTTTACCCGTATTTCAAATAAGTTCTTCTGTCACTTTACGGTCAAAGTTAATAGTTTGCCATCGGCCATGCATGTCTTATTTAACACGCCAGTGTCTACATCAGCAACCCAATGCCAGTCACGTCATCAATAAAACAAAAAACAAAAACAAGAAAAACATTACAAAGAATTATTTCACCTGATAAATACGTACAATCATTACATAGGATTTTTGCATAATGAAACTTAGTGACACACATCACAACACTTAGCAAATCTTGCTTAAAGTTCTTATGCCACTAAATTACCATGAACAGATCGAATTTCAAAAACAAATTTAGCTTACTGGGGGGGCACGGGTTTACCACAGGATGGCGATTTACCCCCCAATGTACCAAAATCGTTAAATGACGTTCCCGAACTTGTCAACGTATGGCAATAAATACCATCCGTCCACTCACCCGTCAATTTGGATGGAAATTCGGTCACCTGCGTTGCACGTGACGTTTTAAGCATAAATCATTCCCAAAATACCCATGTCCCCATCAACCTTTATATCCGGTTCAAACCCACCAAATACCCAGTTCAAAGCCCCCGCGCAGCATGCATCGAAATTCTTGGTAGAACGTCTTCTTCCTCTGCAAGGTACCAACAACCAATATAGCCACCGAAGAAATTGAGGGATAGGCAGTGGGCTGACGTGAATCGGTGGAAAGAAAAGGAAAAAAAAAATCTGTCTTGTTCCTGCTCGTGATGTGTCAAGCCCACTGGCAAATGCGTATGCGAATAGCACTGAGAGCGAGTTATCCATAGTGACCCGAGTGTTGCAGTTGATCTCATATGAAGTTACTCGAATGTACAGGTTGGAACCCATCAAGGTTTTAACGAAGACACTATCAAGCCTTTCGTCCATTAATATCTTTAGTCCATAGATTTGGTGAAAAAAGGACTGTCGAATTACTGTGGCAACTCGAGCATGATATATTGGATTAAGGAAGCAGATGTGGGGTTTAAGCTCTTACTCGGAACTGGACACGTTCTGCGACGCCTGCTCCTGGGTCTCCGTTCTTTTTGGATGCCTCCGCCTCGCTTTCAAGTTTGCCGAGTCAGAGTACGTCTCCGTGGTTGTTTTTCACTACCCATTAACCTACCTCTGTTCAACCCTGTTCTACCCAACCAAAAACAGAGGTCCCTGTTCAACCCTGGCTTCTGAGATTTGTGATCTGAAACAATGTTGATGGGTTTGGTTAATCTTCATGAAGGACTCATAACTCATTTCAATCAAACTTTCGTACTCATTCCACCTATTAAGCTTTCATGCCCATTTCTATACTCTGTAACTTCCAGATTCTTGTCCTCCTTGTGAACGTTCAATTTGCAGGTTTTAACAAGAGAAAAAACTCCGGGTCCAGTCCAAGTCTTCTGCCCCCAGCTCGGCCCTTCGGACATCCGGTCCCTTGCATGTTCTGCTCGGCTCCAGTGACAGCAACGCTCTTTTCCTGGGCCAGCTTCGCTTCAACCTTCTCATCCTCTTCTTCTTTCCAATGCCATCGGTGTTTCAGCGAAAAGTACAAGACTTATTTAAGGATCTGCTGCTTCCTTAGCCATTGGAGGAGCAAGTAAAAAAACTCTCACGATCACTTCTCTGTGATAAATAGTCCAAACCTGGGTATTAGAAGAACATGCTCATACTCAATTGGGCTCACAGTGATGGTAACAATGTTGGGAGAGTTCAAATCTGAACCTACTGCTGCGCTGGAGAAGAATTGACACTTGTTATCATTGCTTGGTGCAACCCGGAACAACACTTCTTGGCCAACTGTGGTAAATTTGAATTTATCATCATCAAATGCCACATAGTTATGTTCTTTAAGGTGCATGAGGTAGTCAACTGCCACGTAGCAACTACCTGTACACCCTGGGGCTTCTAGGCTCTTCTCTTCCTCTTCTTTGTTCAAGCTCATGTTGCAGGTTCTCCTGCTTTGTTTGGGCTGATTCTTTGCTTTGGTTAAATGAGCTGGATCTCTTCGTCTTCTACTGGATCTCTTGGGCATCTCGAAGAGCGAGTTGATGAGGAAGGAATCGGTCCTGGTCATATCGAGGCCCTGTTGCTCGGCTTCTATGTGGAACCACTTTGCAGTCATTCCACCTATTAAGCTTTTGTACTCAGTCCAATCAAACTTTCATACTCATTCCACCTATTAAGCTTTTGTACTCATTCCACCTATTAAGTTACAGAGTATAGAAATGGGCAGTGTTTGTCGTCGAATGTGATACTCTATGGCAACACTCGATGCGTGTTGGCCCTGGACAACCTGCCCGAAGAGGTTTACGAGAGGGAGTGGGACCTGATCATGATCGACGCACCGCGTGGGTACTTCACGGAGGCACCAGGTCGGATAAGATTGATACTCTTGGCGACTGTGATGGCGAGGAACAGGAAAGGATTCGGTGAGACTCACGTTTTCCTGCACGATGGTGATCGAACGGTAGAGAAGATTTATGCAGAGGAGTTCCTGTGCAGTAAGAGCCTGGTCAAGGGGGTAGAAAGATTGAAGACAACTTTGAGATACCTAAAACTGTACCATTCCACCTATCATAGAAAGCTTGAAGGCGATTTTCACGTGAATGGCTACCGAAACGCTGAGTTTAATAGGTGGGCAATTTTGGAATGATTTTTGCTTAAAAGGTCACCTGCAACGCACGTAACCGACTTTCCATCTAAACAGATGGGCGAGTGGACGGAAGGTATAACTTGCTACACGTTGGCAAGTTCGGGGGGGTCATCTAACAATTTTGGTACATTGGGAGGTAAATCGCCACCCCCTGGATAAAATAGGGGGTAAAGTGTAATTATCCCATTTTTTTTACTCTTAACCCCTGCTTATAAGAGCTTCTAGCTCCGTCCTTGTCATTCGGCATATATTTTTCAACGTATATGCCCCACAAGCAAATCAACTTGCTACCAAGAAATTAATACATTCCTAAGAGATTCTTTAAATATTTAGAGCTAAAATTTAAGAGTAATGCTAAATATCACCTCCTTGTCCTCCTTTTGTCTCCCAAAATTGATGTGGCTCTTAAAATTATCATTGAATTTATGATAGATCACTATTGAATTTTAATCCAATGATGATTTTAAAAGCCACATCAATTTTGAGGGGACAAAAAGAGGACAAGATGGTGATATGTAGCATTACTCAAAATTCAAAGTCAAATATCTAAAATTTTCTACCACCCATGCACAGATCAATTGAACATATATAAAGACTTAGCAAAATTTGTGTGCGTGCATGCATTCAAATTTGGATAGCTTCATTTATAACGCTTGATTTTTCATCACTTTTGCAAAAAGGTACCCAGACTTTAAAAAGTGTCTATTTAGGGTATACATCTTTCAATTTTTTTCAATTTCAACTCTCCTTTGAAATTTTCGGTTAAGTCCTATACAAATTCCTAGAATACCTCTTCCTTTTTTTAGGAAGAAAAAAAATTTCTAAAATTTAGGTGTTGGTCAGAATTTAACAAAAATTGCAAAAGTACACACACATGCCTAAATCTTGAAAAAATTTAGGGGTAATTACCTTTTCCCCCCATGAACTACCGGCCAGTGTCATTTTGCCCCCACGAACTACCCCTTCAACCAAAATAGAGCATCCAACTACCAATTTGACACCGTTTGCCCCCTTCCGTCAGTCAAACCCGTTATGTCCGACGGTCAACTGCTCACGTACATGTCAAGTGCCGTCTACCCCATTTTTATTCCGAAAATGCCCTCCGGTACAGTAGATTAAAGTTTATGAAAAGAAAAAAAGAAAAACAAAACAAAACAATTCAAACTAAGCAACAGAAGCTTCTTTCACGTCATTTTCTTTGGTGTTCCACTTCAACTTCAAAGCAGTAGCCCGCTGAAAGAGTCGACCTTGAAGAGCTTCAATGTCTTGTTCATGGAAGAGCGAAGCAACATCCGGAGAGCCCATCTGCCGATGTGGAGTACCTGCACCTTTGAAGACTTCCTTTACCGATGAAAATTTCGGCCGCTTGTTCTACGGTTGTGTGAACTATGAGGTAAGATTTTTTTTTTAATGGATCTGTAAATAATGGGTAGTACCTCTTCTTCGTCTGCTTATTCTCTTATATTTTATAGATAATGGGTAATTTTTTTAGGGTTTGAAAGTTAGATCTTAGATTATTGTCTTAGGATTTTTTTTTTTTTTTTTATTTTTTTATTTTTTTTTGTTCCTTGGTTTCCTGTTTTTGGACAATGAGGTGTTTTTTTTTTTGCCTGAACTGTTTTGGGGTTATTGTTTTCGGACAATGGGTAACTGAAGACAATGGGTCGTTTTTTCTTTCTTTTGCTCGAGTGGTTTTTGGTTAAATTATCCTGAAATGAGGTATTGGTTATTATTTAGTTGTGTTCGGACAATGATTGCATGATGAATACCTCTTAGATAATTCATGAAATCAGAGCATTAATATCTTTCTTCTCGTCATTTGCTGAGGACTTTAGCAATAATGACACCACTATTTGGCATTGTAAATAATTTCAGTAGCATTATGTTGTATTTGGTTTGGTTAAATGATAAGCAAATTGAAAGCACCACTTTTTGTGATATGCATGTACTGTATCTTAACAAATCGAAAGAGAAGAGGTCAGTGAGCTTAGTCATGTATGTTAGATTTCTATTTTTTTAATTTATAGATATGATCATGCTTAAATTCCAAAAGAGCCAGATTAATATGTACATCATTTCTATATGTATCATAATTGCATTGTATGCTTGTTTCCACATTAATTACCCCTATAATATAATTATGTTAGTAAGTAAAGTGGTATCAACTCTTAATTATACTTGGCCTTCCATTGAACTTTTTTTAACGTTGAAAAACTAACTTTGTTTATGAGACCTCTAATTGAATAGGTTGGTCGGTCTTGCGGATTCTTCCAATGGAAAGATTCTGAAATGTGTGAACATGCTAGACGAGCATTGACTCGTGTGCAACACAGGCACGCTATGCTGAACAAGGAAGTTGTAGAATTGAAGGCCAAGCTAGAGATCGAAGCAATTCGATATGACATGCAAGTGAAAATTGCAAAGACAAATAGTCGAATTTTGGCATTTTCTTGGGTTTTTTTTGTTGTCTTCTTAGCTTTGTTTTGGGGCAACTTTTATGGTGTCAGTCAAGGACATATGTCCTACAAACGGCTACCTTGAAAAATTGTAATGACTAATATGTTTGTAATGATTAGTGTATTTGTAACTTTGAAACCTTGTAACTAGTGTATTGGTAAACTTCGTAATGTGTAGTGTACTTGTAATGTTTGTCTCCCTCTTTTCGAAAATGTAAAAAATGTGTATAATTTTCTGGCATGAAATTTGGTATCATCAAAATAGATTTTTGACAACCCCAATTTGATTCATTATTCCTTGTACATATGCTAAAATACTGACCTATACTTCAAACATACGAAACTTGAACAAATAGTTTCCTGTACAACTTAGCATTTTGGCATCATCAACATAACATTTTGGCATTTTTGCATAATTTCAAATCAGAAAACATAGCATTGTTCCTGCATATTTTCCTTCAAACCTAAACAAGTTGTTTCCAACAACATCAAACCAACATAGTCCATATTTCCCACTACAACATCAAAAAATTGTTCCTATCAACAACAAACCAAATTGTTTCCAACTACACTGTTTTGGAACCTGAACAAATAGGTTCCAACATACAAATCAGAAAACATAGTATTGTTCCTGCATATTTTCCTTCAAACCTAAACAAGTTGTTTCCAACAACAACAAACCAACATAGTCCATATTTCCCACTACAACATCAAGAAACTGTTCCTATCAACAACAAACCAAACACAGTTTCCAACTACAAACCAACATAGTCGACTATCATATTTCCAACTACAAACCAACATAGTCGACTATCATATTTCCAACAACAGTTTATAAAAACATATCAAGGCTGCCATATTGGTTTTTTCCCTTTGTTTTTAGCTTCCATTCTTTGTATACCCTTCTCCACTGTTGGTACCACCACTCTTGCTGGCTTCCTTACTGGTTCTCGAATGACAACTCCGAGTGCCCTAGCCGGTTCCCGAGTGCATACTGCTGGTTGTGAATCATCACATGTTAGGTCAATAGTGGGTATCTCTTTGTTGGGATCGGGCTCCTTAAATGTTGCCATCAACCTACCAGACCTCCTAATAGGCCTTGCAGCAACAGATTTTGCTTGTGCAACACATTCTTATTAGTAATTCAAAGTCTATTTACATATAAAGTATAGGGTGGAAAGCTGTATTTACTTACAGCTGTGGAATTTGCTCTTTGTGATGCCCGAGTATGCATTGAGGGAGCCATTGTCTTACTCCTTTTCGTTGAAGTAGGCTACATATGTAACATCGTCATTAGAAATAACACATATATATTTGAAATAACAAATGTTACTGATACCTACATCAACAGTAGTAGGTGGAACTCTCTTTTTGGGCCGTGAAACAGGTTGTGCAGCTGTAGATGATTCCGTAGGCTGTGAATCATCAGCAATTGGGTGAGAAGGAATCTGCGACACAAAACAACCAAGGTTAGGAAAATTATTAACAAAGTTGGCAATTGTCTTTTGTTATAAAAAAATAAAAAGTGGTATTTAAGATATATGTACTTACATCATCTAAGTTCAACTCTGTTGCAGTGCTTGGAGTGGACTTCCTCTTCCTCCTAGGGCAAGTCCTAGCATTATGGCCAACTGTCCTGCACTTCGAGCATCTCATGCTTACACCACCCTTCCTCATGCAATGTGGGTTTCTTGGCTCATCTTGACCCCTTCTCCGGAGCTTCTTGGGCCGGCCTGGGGTAGCTCTAATAACGGGTGGGTGAACCTCATCTTGCCCGGTTCTGACCCATTGGTCCTCACTTGGCACTGGGTATATCATTGGGTCATAAGTCATTTTGTAATTCTCAACACTATAATACGGATGCAGGTACTGTTCAGGTTTGGCAGAATGATATAAAATGGCTGAGATGGCATGTGGGCATGGAATGCCAGTCATATCCCACTGCCTGCACCCACAAACACGGTCCGTCAAGCTAACCACAAATGTGCCATAACTGCACAACACTTCATAGATTCCATCCCCAGCATAAGTTGAATTACACTCTGCAGCATCCTTTCCACATTGGTCTAACTTTGCCAATATCTTCGGGCACCATTCCCCGACATACTCCCTTATTCCTTGCCTCTTCTTCTGGTATCGCCTCATCAACTTCTTCCTAATCATCTCCAGCATGGTAATGATTGGCTTGTCTCGGGCATGGATGATGTATGAGTTGAAGCACTCGCATAAGTTGTTCATGATCAAGTCGCACTTTGGGGTGGTGTCAAAGAAAGCCCTAGCCCAGGTACGGGGGTCAATCTTCTCCAAATAAGTATGGGCAGCTGGACTCAATTTCTTCAGCGCCTCCATTTCCCTTTGATACCCATAAAAATTATATGCAGCAACTGCTTTCCACAACTTGTCTTTTAGCACCAATCCTTTGTGCCCATCACCCCTAAAGTTTGCATATAAGTGTCAGATACATATGCGATGCGGTGCACTTGGTAGGACCTCCTCGAAGCTTGGTATCAACCCCTAGGCAAAGAACAACAGAAGACAAATTAAAAATAAATAAAGAGAGATTTGAGTCAATGAAAGTAAATGCACAAGTGAAAATGTATGAAAAGACAATATTTTAATATACCTTCTGTCTGTCAGAAATGAATGTCCACCCAGTACAGCCATTTGGACCAAGGTCCCCCACTAGAGTCTCTAGAAACCAGGACCAACTATCCTTGGTTTCAGCTTCAACCACAGCCAGTGCAATCGGATAAATATTGTCGTTTGGATCTCTTCCCACAGCAGCCAACAATTGCCCCCCGAAATGTCCCTTAAGGAAGCAGCCGTCAACACCTATCACGGGCCTACAAGCCCTTTTAAAACCCTCCTTGCATGCTGCCAAAGACATATACAACCTTTGAAAAGTAGGTGGGACGTCTAACGTAGGCCTTTCAACTTTCATCAACAGTGTACTCCCTCTATTCATTTGTCTTACTGTTGCACAATAATCCCATAGCCGCTTGTACTGTTCCTTGTGCTTACCTTCTACCTGTTCTTTCGCCTTAACCCTGGCCCTGTACAGTTGTCTAGGAGTAACATCCACATTCCATTTCCTTTTTACATCATCAAAGAGAGCTGCAATTGGATAGTTTGGCTGTGTCCTAAATTTGTGGGTCATTCTGTCTGCAATCCATCTAGACGTTACAATCGAAGACTTGTAACATCGTGTACACTGGTGTTTAGGGTTCAGTGACTTAAGCATAAAAGTTCTCTCACCCGTAACCAGTGAACCATAAACTCTCCAAGGACAACCCTTGGGCCTACTCTTACAAACTCCAATAACCCGATCCCCATCATTTTTTGTGAACACAACATCCTTACCCCTAAACAAATTGTATTCTCTCACAGCTTTCCTGAATTGAGCAGCAGATTCAAATGACATGCCAACATCCAAATGTGGGTCTTCCATGTCCACATCCTGAAACTGGGAAACCCTAGTAACACACTTAGGGCAACTACTCGCCTCATACTCCTCATCACTTTTAGGGGGAGTTACGAGGATATCACTTCTAGCTAAGTTAGAGGATACCTCATCCTCTTCCTCATCATCCAACATAGTAGCCGAACCACTTAAACCACCAACATCAGCTGCCTTTTCATGGCTACCCTCCCCATGACCACCATCCTCCTCATCAGTATCACCCTCATCATCAAAATGAGGACTATAATCATCATCACGTTTTGAACCACCAGCTTCTGGTTCATCAGCCCCATCCCATGCATCGTCATCGTCACTCATCAATGCATGCCAGTATGGATCATTTACAACCTTCAACCTCCTTTCCTCATTACCACTTTCCACAATATCTTCACCCTCACCCTCACCCTCACCCTCATTTGCCCCTACTTCAGTACCAGCATCTGCAAAAGACACCGTGTACAGTAATACAAGTGTATGGCCTAATAAGACCTCGGCCATTCTGGAGACATCCTCATCAGATGTTAATAAAACCAACCCATCATCTAATTCTCTTCCGGGTATTCGATAGTACACCAGGTCACCTGGTTCGTATCCAAATTTTCCAGCTACTGTTTCGATCTCAAAAAAAGACAAATAATCTAGGTCATACGACTCTTCATACAACCCTATTTGCCCTCCAACATAGGTGCATTTGTATCGCCGATCAAACCGGCCCCCGTAATGAACCCTAAAAATGACATCGTTGTTTGCCATTGTTCAAGTGATAGGATTGATTGACACTGCACATAAAACATACAAACACTGAATTGAGTTTTAAATTTTAAATTTTATTTCGAAAACTTAGAAGTTTATAGGTCATAAACATTTTAACAAAGAGTTTCACGGTCACTTCTGAACAATGAAGTCAAATCAACTAATGCCATGCTATTTCACATCTGCACGTAGTGGGTTTTTTCTACTTTGCTGTATCTTTTTATCTCTATTTCAATTTGGATATTACTTACTTTTTTTAAACTATTCAGTCAAAGCTTACCAAATTTCCCATAATCTCAAATGACAACTAATAATGCTACTAAATACTTAAAGAGAAAAAAATTCCATTATTTTCCTAGTTCCAGATCTCATTTTCTACAAGTTTGGCATATTACTCTATATATGTGGCCAAATATTTTTTATCTTTTTTTGTCTGATTTTAATTCAATAGTTCATTCAAAAATTTTAATTTCACATAATTGGGAAGCAGTTTTTATGGAAAACAATTTAAACAATTTAATTTAGTTATATTATACCATATACCGTGTTTGACCAAATACCATGTTTGATAAGAGGCGAATTTCATAATGTATGTACTGAAGAAACCTTACACCCAACATTCGGGACCACTTCATGGAAAACAATTTGAAAACACACCCAACGATCACAAAACCCTAAACAATTTCAAAACACACACAACAAACAAATGGGGAACCAAGGGGACCACTTCAGGGGAAAATTGGTGAACTTTAACACACAAAGGGGAACAAAGTAACAAAGGGGACCACTTCCGAACAAAAAAAAAAAAAAAAAAAGAACCACTGACCGACAAAGGGCCGACCACTGCGGGACCACTTAGGGCAAAGAGGAAACCCTAAACAAATAAAACCAAATCCCAAGTAGCAAATCTATCGGGTACTACCAACAAATAACAACAAAAAGAAATCAACAATAACAAAGCAACAGGTCACTGATCAGAGACAATGAAAACAAACAAATTAAATAAAAAGTACTTACAATTCCGAAAATCTCCAACAAACAGAGTTACTTGTAGCAGATTGGTAGTTGTTATAGGCTGATTTTGATGTTCGAAGATTGCGTGAGGATTGAATGTTGTTCTAGGGTTTTCAGTGTTCAAAGTGAAGTGTGGTTTGAATTCGAAAATAGTGAAGTGTGCGGCGCAGATTAGGGTAGAATGAAACAAAATTCAAGAGCATTTGAGGTATTCCATGCTAAAAAGGGTATTCTCGCCTTTAATCGTACCGGAGGGCATTTTCGGAATAAAAATGGGGTAGACGGCACTTGACATGCACGTGAGCAGTTGACCGTCGGATATAACGGGTCTGACTGACAGAAGGGGGCAAACGGTGTCAAATTGGTAGTTGGATGCTCTATTTTGGTCGAAAGGGTAGTTCGTGGGGGCAAAATGACACTGGCCGGTAGTTCATGGGGGGAAAAGGTAATTACCCCAAAAATTTATAATTTTTTTTAAAAAAATAAAAAATAAACACATAGATATTTTGAGAATTTTGATAAGACTTAACGAAAAAATTCTAACGGATAGTTGAATTGAGAAATGGATACCCTAAATTGACACTTTTTAAAATTTGAATACATTTTAATAAAAGTAATGAAAGCTCGAGAGTTATAAATAAAGTTTTCCGTTAAAAGCACTGCAACAACATTAATGCAAGCAAGCAACAATCAAGTGACCTCCCTCCCATTTCTTTTTTGATAAGTAACAAGTGGACCTACCTCGATCCCAATAAGCATTCTTAATTTACAACAGATGGAATATTACATTTAGGAAAAACTGAAAGAAATCATGCATGCCATGCAACATGCATGTACCGAACACAAATTTCAGATTTCAAAAACTCATGAAAACATGTCATTTTAGAAATGTAGTTGCATGCATGTAAAACTTCTTAACAAATTATTTAAACACTTGTTAATAATTAAGTTAATTCTTTAATAAGTCGTTAATATGAAAAATAGCGGCGATCGAGCTACGATATATATATATATATATATATGATCGAGTGAAACTAACATATATACATATAAATCGTCACCTGGGAGACTACCAACGGATGATCTAGCTAGGCCTGGAATGTTCGACCCATTGCCGATGAGCATTTTATATATATATACTACTTTTCTTTGGCTCAAAGTTAAGTTGATCAGCGTCCATCGATCGACATATATATTTTAATTTGTTCCTTCATGAATTTCTTTTCTACAGCCATTAAATTATATTCTAGTCATCTAAGTGTGGCTAGCTTGTACTTATTCATCATCTTTTATCAAAGGGTTAATGTTCTATTAGTCTTCGTTCTTGAAATGACGTCCTTAACGAAGATAGACGATATAGTCTAATCCTGCGAGATTGCGTGTCAAAAGAACCAATCGCATCGAGTTATGTTGGGGATAAATTCCACTCAACCCGATCCAAGGAGAAGATAGACATTTAGCAACTACTTCAGGGAAATCAGGTATCAGTTATCTCAGTAAATTGGGATAGGACTCTAATTAGCCCAAGTATAGTTTGATCAGTAGTCCTATCTCTGGTAGAATTGGGATAGGACTTATGGTCCAATCAGATAAGAAAAATGATCAGATCAGAAGTCTAAAAAGATATCAGATTAGAAGTCTAATAAAATATCAGAGTCCAATTAGAACTCTGACATCAATTCTAGATCTCGATTAGAACTCTGACAGCAGTTCTAGATCGACAAGGAGCAGGAATTCTAATCCAGCTTTGACTCCACCTCTTTGCCTATAAATAAGCTCATACCCCAGATATAAACTAAGACTCAGAATTTTATGTATAGAACATTATTTTCTCATAGAAGCTAACTTAGGCATCAAAGCGGGACCCCCGGAAGGATCCCTAGTTTTTGTTGTTTTGCAGAATTATTGAGAGGCGTGAAGAACATCAAAGGAACGTGCAGATTCACACCATACCAGAAAACTGTACCAACAAGTTATATGCTCCGGGAGGCATGAGTCAACCTTTAAGGACAACGCGTTTGCGTACGTGATTCTATAGCATTGTGAGATATTTCCTTGCTTTAATTTTAATCTCTTGTACCATATTTATTTTTATTATTATTTCGGATTAATATGCATGGTCTAATATCAAGAAGAATATTTTCAACTAATTAATTATTTATTTAATTGTTAATTTTCTAATTGATATTACTTTACTTCAACAAGAATTTTTTTGTACCATCCAAAAAAAAAAAAAAAAATTATTTCCAGCAAATTCATGCTTCGTGCGTCTTTGTTTATTTTTTTTTGGGCCCTAGTCTACATATTTATTATTCAAAAGATAGTTAGAAATAAATGTTTAAACATCGATCCTTAAACCAATAATTCGAGCGTTTTCGCATCAATTATTAGGTGGTTTTTCGGCGTCAATTCAATGACCTATACATATATTGAAGGCTACCAAATGTTGTAACGTGAGTGCTTCACAATCTTGCATTTGATTATATATATATATAGATATATATATATATATATATATATATATATATATATATATATATATATATATATATATATATATATATATATATATATATATATAGCTATCACGCTGCACAAGGGAAAATACCTCTACAACACACTATAGCAGAGCACATAAACTTAAATGTCTTTATCTCAACTAGTCCAATACAGATAAAAACAAAAAAAAGTGATATTTGAAAAGTTGGAAACTTACAAACTAAAGTCTTAAGCTTAAATGTCTTCTAGTCACTGTAGTCTTTCCTTTACGTGATGTATTCGTAGTCAAGTCTTCTTTACATTATCTTTAATTGAAACTGGAGCCCATCTTCAAATTAACTTTCCACCGAAAACAAAAACAAAAAGTGATCCGTGAAAAGTTGGAAACTTAACAAACTAAAGTGAATACCGACAATATGTGAATACCATCAGGGCAGCCCGAGGATTTTCATTTTTCTACGGAGTTGCATTCCTCCAATCTTGTATGGGCAACTCAAAAAATTGTCAATTTCTAATCAGCTTCCCCCTCCCCCCCAATTTTTTGTTATTTTGCACCGTTGGGCCCATCGGATGATACAGCGTATTAAATTCAAGCACAAAACTTTCACTACAAAAATTCTTATAGTTCTAGACGGTTTTAAACTGTCCAGAACATGTGAAAAACTGTCGGGAATCAATACCTGACGGTTTATTCTGAACGGGTTGACACCGTCTAGAAAAAAGCATCGGGGAAATAAATTTTTGACGGTTTGGACAAACCATCCAGAATTAATAATTAATTAATTTTGTTATATTATTTTCATTTTCGTCCAGAATTAATATTTATTTCTTTCCAAACCTCAACCTCACTCTCGGCCCTCTTCGTCTCCCATTGCAAAACCTTGTTCTCAATCAAAAGCTGAATGATCTCATCTTCCTCCCCATTCTCCTCTGTCAGATCGACAATCCTATCCATATGCCTCTCTTCCACAACCAACCTTCCTTTCACCTTCAACGTTGCTAACACGCTTTTTAAGTTCAGCAGTCTCCCTCTTCAATACCTTAAGTCCATCCTCAATTGCAAGCTTGTTAACTTCCAATGCCTTAAATTTGGTCTTGAGCGATTCATACTCCCTCTTCTTTCTTTGAATATCCAATTCCAACGCAATGCACTTCGATTCAGCTTTCTTAATTCTCTCTTCCAACTCACTGCATCCATAACCTACCAAATTTTGCATGCACACAACCTCAGATTCACATTTTGGCACTTCTTTTATGTTCCACTTCTTCCACATCCATCTCCATCCATACTCACCCTCAAAGTTACCTAAAAATAAATAAAATAAAATAAAATAAAAAACCATCTAAAACCGTTACGTTTGAAAAAAAATATAAAATTGCAATCTAAAATTTAATCAAGAATTGATACAACTTGGAAAACAAAGAAAGAAAAACTGTCTTGCAGTAAGGAAGAAAAAAAAAAAAGGCAACTTGACCCAAACATATACTTTCAACAGAGATTCGGCCAGAAATCTAGCAACCCACGCATACTAGCTGGCTATAGAGAAAGAGAGATAGGAAGAGAGGAGATTTGGTCACTGGCACGTCGTGGCGGTTGAGGACAAAGGAGATCTGGTTGCTGAGTCACTCCTGAGCGTGGGAGTCGGACTCGGTGTGGTTCCTATCCAGATCAGCGAGTTTGAGCATGGTGGGAACGAGTCGGGACAGTGTGGTGTGATCCCTTACAGCGACAGAGTAGTGGATGAGGCTGTGCGTGTAGTCCTTTGAGCTATATCGTTGGAAATGACGTCATTGTGGTCGTGGAGGACCTCACCATTGTGAGCAAAACCAAAAATGCGTGCTCTGCTTAGTGGGGACTGGGGATGTAATGACCCACCTTTTACAAAAAAGCATAAGTGAAAATTTTAATTTTTGCACTTGACATTACAACGTCATCAGAGTTAGAAAAATAGCAGTGAAACATAATTTTTTACATACAAACTTAGGAATTATAACACAATACATTGAGCTGACTGAAGTTCCTCAAGACATTCATTAAAGTCCTTTACACTCATTATAGCGAAATACGTGTCACAAATGACACAAAAACATACATGGAAAGTTTACTAAATACAAGTAAATTCCTAAATATGTTACGTACAAAATAGTACAAATATTGATAAGTACAAAGCACTAAAACCTAACTACATTAACTTTAGAACTCTTAAGCTAGCAATTAATTCAATCCATAATCTTCAGAACCTGCGCAATCATCTATGAGATGGTGGTCATTACCACAACCCCATAGTCCTATAAGTGAGTTAACTGTCATTCAATAATATAATGTATTATGTGTTATTTAAGGACAGAGATAACATAATGATGCGATGATAATCTTATATGCAGAGTCTTAAACAGTTCAATTTAGTTCTTTCGCTCCACTCACATAAACCATTATGCGATTAGCGGCTATCCTCGGGGCACATTCCCCCTACATTACTTTTTCTTAACATATTTTCGTACTATTAGAGACCTCCCTCCTCTAGTAATTTGAATGCCGTTCTAATCAATATGATTATTATGATTTCCGATTCAAACACATCTCTATCACGAACCTTTGGGAGCCGTTTTTTTCCAATATTAATAGATTTATTATTTTAGTATGCAATAATCATTCACACGCATCCAATTAAAATAAAACATAAACATAACATTATTGAAATCCAGTACTACCCTCAGTAAGTAATTTATACTTACAGCCCTTTTGTGCAGTCTCAATTCATCATCTGCAACAAATACATACATATGTACATAGAATGTCAATATCATTACTTTGATAAATTCATGCCTAAACATGAACCTTAATCACACATAAATGTATTTCCTACAAATCACATAACTTATCAAAATAATATTCAATCCAGGTTTCAATCAGCACTTGAGTACAATCCAAAATCCCGAACTCAATTTCTAAAGCATAAATAAATGAGCTAACAAGAAACCTATACGTATTTCAAGCAAGATATAAATATCACGTCGCCAATTTTAAAAGCTTTCAACCATAATACACCAACACTTGGTTCTATTAAAAATACCAATTTTAACATTGCACTTCCACTTTTGATTTACAACATAAAATCAATACTTTAACCAATTTAAAAGTTTTAAAATGTTAACTTATAGTTACTCATTCAATACAAAACAGTACTACAGAATTTGCAGTTTAATTCACAATCACAGAAATCATATTCAAAATTATAATTCCTTGATCATTATCAACCAAGCTTTAATTTCAGATTTAATCAACATATAGACTAATCAACCACAGACAACCCACAACTAAAACTCCAACAACAAAGCTTATAATCAAAATTCTGAAACCATGATAAATACCCAATTTCAGAATATAGACTAATCAACCACAGCCAGTGAATTCGTATCTAACACCAAACACCAAAGGTCGAGATAACATTAATCAACACCAAGAGATAACATAATCGAAGCAGGGGACACTTATCCAATAACATGTATAATTTAGCACCAAAACATCTCAATCGTATTCCCCAAATACAAGAACCAAAACCATAAAATCTCCCCCAAGCTTTCGGTCAGAAACACCCACTCTACACTAGTGAAGAACAGTAGACCATCAACTCATCAACACACTCAATTTACATATACACATAGTCAGCCGAATCTTCACAAAATAGAGAACATCTCAAAACAGGTAAATAGGCCTCAAGGCTAATCAACAACTAAAATCATATACGACACACACACACACACACACACAATCGGGTATACCACCAAATTCAATACAAGTACTCATGTTCAGATCATTACAACTAAACTGGGTTGATGACCGAAATCAGAAAAACATACTTTGGTTTCAAAACCCCTCAACTGTGGCTTACCCAAACACAACCCAAATCAGAGGAAAATCTAAAACACTCACACGGCTCAGCTAACCCCAACCAAAAGTCAGTGATTTCAAAGCTTAACCGAATCACATACACATAATCAGAAAATTAATACCCAAACAGCCATGAACGAACAAGAAGAAACCCATCACACAATCAGCCATACAGATCCTAAAACACCCACAATTATCAACCCACATGTATTCACAACAGAGATCGGCCAAAACACACGATCGATCAAGAATCAGTACCGGTCGATTAAAGGAAAACAGAGGAATCAGTTCAACTTGACAAAAATCCACATAAAACCAACTTCCAATTTATCTTATAAAATCATTGGGGTTTACCTTTGGGGATTTTCACAGAAAATCCACCGAGAGAATAGCGGAATCGGCTTCATGGGTCTCTGCCATGTCACTTGCTGGAAATCGCCTCAAGTCGCTGGAAATCACCCATTGCAAACCCAGCTTGCTCACCGGCGTCGCCCACCGAAAATCGCACCTCCGTTCCGCCGGAAATCGGCTCTGCCTCGCCGACCCAGCTCACCCACCGGAAGTCGCGCTCCAGGCCGTCGGAAGTCGCGTCCTCCGGCGACCCATGGAGGACCGGCCTCCCCTGGTTCTCTCTTCTCCGGTTCGGTCTGGGTCCTCCACTATCGGCCCTCTCTCTCTCTCTCTCGATCGTGTTTTCTCTCTCTCTCTCGCCCTACTGATCTCTCTTCTCATCTCTCTCGATCTCTCTGTTCTCTCAAGTCTCCCTCTAAGTCTCACTCTCTCGCTCTCAGCTCTCTGATTTCTCTGTCTGTGTACTCGGGCGAGAAGGCGAAGAAAAAGAAAAATGAAGAGCAGGAAAGAAGAAGAAACAAAGAGGAAGGAAGAAGAAAAATAAGAAAGAAAAGCAAGAAGGATCGGGTGTAGTGAACTGAAGAGAGAGAGACTGGTTCGGATTATATAAAAATATAGGATAACCAATGTGGTATGCTATAATTATTTTTTATTCTCTATGGTTTAAAAAGTTCATGGAAGTCCCTGTGCTATTCAATAGTTACGTTTTACTCTCTGGGTCGATTTTTCGTCCACCATTTTGACGAAATCTGTTAGCTCTACACGTCAGCGCTACGTGTCGCCAATAAGATTGCGACACGTGTCTATCTTAATAAAAAAAATATAAATTTATTAAAAAATAAATAAAAATACTTATTTTTTGGAGTGGTTGTGCGCCACCCCCGGCCACTGGGGGTGGCCGCGCGCCACCCCTGGCGGCCACCCCTTGTTGCTTTTTCTTTTTTCTTTTTCTTTTTTTGAATTTTAATTTTTTTTAAAAAAATAAGTATATATATTTATTTATTAATAAATTTATATTTTTTATTAAGATGGACACGTGTCGTCATCTTATTGGCGACACGTGGCACTGATGTAGTATTTGACGGAATCTGTTAAAAAATTTAACAGAATTTGACGCTAGGGATCGATTTGTAATTATTACATAGCACAGGGACCTTCCATGAACTTTTTAAACCATAGGGAGTGAAAAATAATTATGGCATACCACAGGGACCAACGGTACAATTATCCCAAAAATATATGACAAAGATATTTTCATACAAAATTTAATTGTAAAGTTAAGTTAAGTTTTGTGGGATATTTAGTATGAAACTTATGCTTCGTTTGTTTCGACGTAAAATGGTTTTCGTCGTAAAATATTTTCGACAAAATTATTTTTAGAAAAAAATAATTTTTTCAAAAATATTTTTCAGCGTTTGGTACGCACGAAAAAATCATAAAAGGCGAAAATGCAACTGTCGTTGGAATCCGGCAACGTCCGATCACCGTTGCACGGACGTTGCCGGATTCCGACAAACATGTTTGGCCGGATCCGGCCAAAATAGCCAGAATCCTCCGGATCCGGTTAGATCCAGCCGGATCCAGACCATTTTGGCCAAATCCTACCGAATCCGGCCGGATTCCAACTAGTTTAGGCCGGAATCTGGTCCTCTGGCATTTGGCGACGGAGGCCGGAAGTCGCTGGAGTCCGGCGCAGTCAGTATTTCGGTGGCCGGATGTTGCCAGATTCAGGCGTCGCCTGGATTCCGACGACCGACTATTGCTAGATTCCGGCAATCAGATATCAAACATGCATGCAAGGACCAAGAATTTAATTTCAGAAAACGATTTATGGTTTTTAAAATTGTAAATCGTTTTCCAAAAATTAAATAAGCTTTTACGACCAAACCGAAAATGATTTTCGTTGATCATTATTTTCACCCCTACCAAACACCATAAAATGCCGAAATCATTTTACGCCGAAACAAACGGAGCATTAATAATTAAGTTTTCATAAAAGTATCTTTAGATATTATATCTGTGAATATTTTTAAATAGATATTTTCGCATCGGATTTTTATCATTTTAATTTAACTCATTAGGGTATAATATAAGTCTGTTTTGAGTCTAGTTCGTTTCATTGTTAATATTATTATCTCAATAATATTATAACACCATAAATATATACCAGATATATACATTTATATATATTACACAGTAAATATTACACAATAATATTTTCATTAATATTATTATATCAATTAGTCCACTGAATAATTCAATCTGTCTATTTATTAATCCTGTAATATTATTAGAGTCTAATAATATTATTCTTTATTTATAAAATCATGGTTTATAAATAATAAGACTAAAGAATATTAATTTTCATAAATATTCATATATTCCTTATTATTTATCGAGAATTAAAATATCATGTTTAAAGCCACGTATTTTATTAACAGTTGGACGTGAATATTATTTCCTACAATATTAAGTCGTTCGAGCGTCGAGTCTTGTGGATTGAACATCAATTCTAGACTTGTCTATTTTACTCAGTCTTAAATTAGAATTTAAGACATTTTATTTAATGGCTTAAAATCTGGGGCGTTACAGAGGAGTAAGAACATTTCCATCCGATTATGTAAAATTTTATTTAGAATAGCTAATGAAAACCCAATTTTGCTAGTTTAGCTAACAAGTTTTAAAATGCATCATCCATCCGATTATCTATTCTTAACTCAATATTCTTTTTTATTCTTTTTTTTATTGACAAGTTCGGGCCACCACCACCCCATGCCTCTTCAGCTTTTCTCCTTCCTCTCCTTGTTTCTTATTCCTCTTCAGCTTCAGACCCAACAAGCGATTCCACTTCTTAACTCCCTGCTCTTCTTTGAAAGAGTCCAAGAAGCAGAAGAATACTACTGCTCCTAGATTGAAATATAGACACTTGGAATAAGTGCAGCAAAATCATCTGCAGACAACTCTTCTGCAGAACCAAACTACAAAATACACCGATCAAGCCAAAATCTTCCATCCAACCCAAATATGCAGAACCCATTACAATTTCCATCCAAAATCAACCGAAAATTTGCTTAGGATCCAAAACTCAAGAAAGCAACCCAAAATCGAACTTATCTCCCTCTACCTAGACCCAAAAATCACTGAAAATCTCTCGTCTTCTCTCCAGCCAAACAACCCATGCTCTCGCCACACCTCTTCCATTTCGGTGCTGGAAAAATCCCACACAAAATCAACTCCAAAATGAAACACGAACCATTATCAAAAGAAAGACCCATAAAACAAGCAGCAGGGAAAGGAAAAGAAGAAGAAGAGTATGAGAGAGAGATTCGCAGATAAAGAAATAAATTAAATAATGATACATCCTTGAACTGTACAACTCCACATGTGGAGTTGCATTGTTCACGAATGTAAGGAAACTCTATTGTAGCTTTGATTTAGTGGAGTTGCACTGTTCACGAATGCAAGGAAACTCTATTGTGGCTTTGATTTACATAAGCTCATGGAGGACGATTTTAAGAGTTTTATTACCTATTCTGGCAAAAAGTGGGTTTTATATAACCCACTGTGAATGCTCTAAGTTTTGGTTTAGTTTGGTTTGACTAAGAAGTGAGAATAGAAGAAGAAGGGGATTTTTATGGAAGGAGGAGAGGGAGGGGGTAGTATTGTCATTTTGGGAGGGTCTTTATTGAGAAATTGTAACACCCCAGATTTTAAGACAGAACGTCTTAAATAGAATTTAAGATCTATGGCGATCAATTCACACTTTTAATTACTCGATCGACATCATTCTGATAATTGCTCATTTATGCGCCACCTGTTTTAATTGATTAATAGACAAACCTAAATATTTGGTAAAATTAGTTGGAATAATATTATTATATGAAAATATTTTTTAGAATAATATTATTGATATATAATATTATTGTGAAATATTTATTGTACATGATATTATTTTGACCTAATATTATTTTGTATAATAATATTATCAATGTAATAATGTTATTCGAAAATTAACATTATTTATGAAACGAACAGGACTTAAAACGGGTTTAGATTTATACCCAAATGAGTTATTAAATGAGAAAGATTTTATACAAAAATATTTATGATTATTAATGATTAGATTTTATTAAAAGTAACTCAAGTTAATTTAACTAGATAAAAGTTAACCATGGGTTAACTATATATATATATATTATTAAAGATTAACTCTAGTTAATCTAACTAGATAAAAATTAACCATGGGTTAATTAGATACTTTTAAAGTTAACTAAGGTTAGTCTAACTATGGGTTAATCCGATATTTTACTTTTTAACTCATGTTAATTTAACTGAGATAAAAACTAACTATAGTTTATTTACTTCTATAAATTAAGCCTCCTTTTTCAACAGAATTCGCACCACTCAGTTAGTTACTGAGTTTTTCTTTCTTCATCATTTTTCTCTTCTTCCTCTCTCTTTATTTCTTTCTCTTTCCTTTCTCCATCTTCTCAGTACTCATTTCTTCTCTTCTCCATCCGAGTCTCTAATAAAGAGATGATCGTTGGGGAGAAGGGAGGAAAGGGAGAGACAGGAGCCAAAGAGAGGAGAGACCCGATCCTTTTCCCTTTCTCTTCTTTCTTCTCCTTTTCTGTTCTTCTTTTCAATCTCTCACCCGAGAGACTTGAGAGACAGAGATAGCCCGAGAGAGAGTGAGAGAGTAAATCAGAGAGGGAGAGCCGAGAGAGGGAGAAGACCACCGAAGGTCCGATTTCAGGTGGTCGTTGCTCGAGAAACCGACGGAGAGAGGAGAGGACCCGACGGACCCAGAAGGATCCGAAACCCAGGAGAACCGGAGCAGAAACCCGACCCTCCGACGAGACCCAGACCCGATTCTCCATGGGTCATCGCCGGTGACGGTCCCAGTAGCGATTTTCGGCGGTTCTGGCCGGAAATCCGGCGACTTCCAGTGGCGATTTTTCGATGAAGCCTAGAGATGTTTTCCGGTGAATTTCTACAGCCTTAAACAGAAATTCCTAATGATTTCTATTTGATTTATTGTGGATTTCTGGTGTGTATTTAGTGTAAAGATTTTGTTGAATTGAGGGTTTTTGGTTGGATTGTGGTGCTCTAGCCGTGTGTGTGTTTTGGTGTATTTCGGTTTTGTAGTCTCTTAGCCAATTCTGGATTTGGGGATTATTATTGGGTATTTCATATGGGTTTCTTGTTGTCCCTCTTGTGGGTTTGGACAGCACGTGTGTGATGTTGATAATGGTTGTCTCCCTATTCTAACCTATTTGCAGTATGTTCACTATTGTTGGCCGGTTTTTGGGAGTGGAATTTATGGAAGTTGTGGTTATGGGTGATTTGGCAGATTCGGGTCCCTTGTACCCTTCCTTAATCGATCATGTGTATGGAGTTGTGTGTGGGTTGTGACTAATTATATACTAAAATATCTGATGATTTTTGGGGTGTTTTATTATTTGATGGTTAGTTTTTAAATGGGGTTTTGTTAACTAAACTTTATAAAGATTTTTAATATAGATATAAAAGTGACAAATTAGATGTTTGGAAAAGAAAACTGATACTAATATCCTATATATATAAATATATATTTATTGCAGAAAAATGAGCTATTATGAGAACTGCACCAAAAAGCTGTAAGTATCTCTATACTTACTGAGGACAAAGCTGGTTGATTTTTCCTATAATATTATGGTTTCTGTTTTATTTAATTGTTTGCGCATGTGGATTTTGCATATTTTGTTAGTTTAATTAATGAATTTAATTATAGCAAAGTTGGGAGTGACGTCTGCCTGAGCCAAAAATATTAATAAAGAGCAGAGTAGGGAGTGACGTCTGCCTACGGACCAGGGAGTAACGTCTGCCTGTGCTAAAAAGATAAAAATTATTAGAGGAGTGACGTCTCCTTAGAACTCGCTAAACGGGAGTGACGTCTCCTATCATTCGCTAAACGGGAGTGACGTCTCCTATAATACGTTAGACAGAAGTTACATTTCCTAGATTCTAATAACTGGAGTGACGTCTCCTTCAATCTATTCGTTAGAGTCACGTCTCTATAAGATTGAATGCAAGAAGCTCATGATTTATTTTATAATAAGACTGTGCATATAAAACTGTCATTACTTCATATTTTGCATTGTGTTGCATTTATCTAATAAATCAGCAATTACATTATTATGGGAAACAGTGGATTCACTTTAGTATTTTGTGTTTTTGTTTATATATATATATATATATATATATATATATATATATATATATATATATATATATATATATATATATATATATATATATATATATATATATATATTGGTGCAGGTTTATAGACAAATATTAGAGTTCAAGAGGTCTTAAAGCTAAGGACGCATAGATTGTATTTTGTTTATAGTTTTTTGTGTTTATAACATTTTATGTTAACAAGATTGCTAATAATTTTCATGTATTCTCTTGTGTCACTATTGACACCTGTTTTCATGTATTTGTTTTAAATATCTTCTTTATGGATGTCTAGAAGTATATCAGTTAGAAGCTCTGTCGTGTTATTCATTCCAAGTCTGTTAGATATATTATATTCCGCTGTCAAATCTTAACTCTGATGATGTTATAGTAATGTCACGTGAAAGTTGAAAATTTTTCACTTACGCCTTTTTGTATAAGGCGGGGCGTTACAAAAATGGAGAGGTCTGTGGACATGACTTTATTGAGAAATGAACAGGTCTTTATGGAGAGGTCGAGCGCGACTTTTGGTGATTCTAAGTTAGTGACGGTTTCTCCTAAATCGTCTGTAAATGTTTTAATTCCTGACGCTTTTCAAAAAAGCATCAATAAAATTTACAGACAGTTTGGAACCAAACCGTCTAGAAATTTACCTTTCCAGACGGTTGGCTTTAAACCGTCTGGAAATGTTTTTTTCCAGACGATTTTGTACAAACTGTCAAAAAAATTAATGACAGTTTTAAAAATAACCGTCGTGAATTTTTTTTTTTTTGCAGACAGTTTTCAAAAAACCGTCTGTTAACTTTTTCATTCTGACGCTTTTCTGAAAAGCGTCAATAACAATCTAATTCTAGACGGTTTCAAAAACTGTCAATAATTGCTCTTTTTTTGTAGTGTTTCCCTTGCCGGCAACCGCCAAACATCAGTTGGTCTAGGCACTGACCTCACCTTTCTTACCCCTTCCCTATCTGTTTTTAAAAAAAACGAATGTTAGACATGAGTTCAATAGTTGAATATAGTATAAATATTCTTCCAACATTAGCATAATCGTGGACTGCCATATATATGCTAAACATACCAATAGTGCGGAGCTCCTGTAATACCCCAAACATTTATTAGGATTAAGAAAAATGTTGATTAGTACAAAAATGAAATTAAGATTGGATTTAAAAATAATACAAATTTTCTGCCTTAACCAAACATTAGATTAGGGTTACCAAACATTTGACATTTCAGTACACCAAAAGTTTGATGCTTACGTCACAAACTTTCGACGACCAGACGTATGCCACTGTTCACGCATCAGCTTTGTGTCAGAGGAACCACCAAACGATTGAGCAAGGACCACCAGACGTTTGAGGAATCTTTGGAACGTTCAATGTGGACCCCTTTCTATTTTTTAGAATAGTACATCAAACATTTGAGTTAGTGCACCAAACGTTCGATATAACCAAAAAGCAATTTTAACCTACTATCCACCTCATTCTACCTTATGCTCTTAACACCCTCATATATAAACCACCCCTCACAACCCTTAGCCATCTCCCACCCCTCCATGCATCCTTGCTACCCATCTTTTGAATGATAGAAAGATTTTGGAGAAATGAGTGACTTTGGTGTTGTTTAACTTCATTTAAGGTAAACTCCAGTCTCTAAACTTTTTTCATGTTGTTAATACCCTAACATGTGCTTAAACGTGCTATAATGTATTTACAATTAATTTCTCTTGAATATGGAAAATTGCTTTAAGAAACTATAAGCCTACACTTATTTTCACAAACCTTTATGTTGGCATGGTTTAACATATTGTATTTAAGCTATTTTGAGTTTTGGTTTTGGAAAGAAAAACGATTTGAGTATGAGTTTTAAGCTTTTTGTGCTTTCTGGTACCTCTCGAACGTTCGTCTCAGAAGGCCAAATGTTCGATCCCCTCAGTTATCGAACGAACGACCCCAATACAGAACGTTCAACTGTTGCCAGAAAAGGGTAATTAGGGTTTAATGACAGATTAGAATGCTTAAGTAGAATTAGGGTTTCTACGTGTATGGGTTAGGACTCTCAGTTTATTTTGTCTAATATTAGGATACGTTTCACAGTAATGGGAATTTGAGATTTCCGAGCCCTTGGATGAGCGTTTGAGGTAAGTAAATATTTACAAAACTGGTATTGTTTTTAACATGCGATATGTTAGCTGACTGAGCACATTCTTGATAAGCGTTGAATGTTGCATATTCAAGCACCTTAACTCGGATATGTTAGGCCCTTAGTTTCATTGTAATATAATGTCTTATGTTGTTTTTGTGTTTTAGGCATTTTCAGGTGTCTAAGGAAAAATACAAGTAAATCTATCAATTTTAAGGCTTAAAACACAAATCCTGAATGCTGCAGGGAAATTGAGCTCGAGCTCAGTTGAAAAGGGCTCGAGCGCAATGGATCAAGCGCACACCATCAAGAACCCACGACATGGTGAGCTCGAGCGCAATCGTGCTGCAGAAATTGACTAGAAGTCCTAGAAGACCACCAATTGAACTAGGGTTGCTCTTGTACTATATAAATAGACCTCTAATTTGGGCTTTAAGGGTATGCCACAATAGAGAATAGAAATCAATAGGATTAGTGGCTAGTTTTAGGGAGAAAAGTGCTTCAAAGTTCAAACAGCTTCTTGGAATGGATTTCTCTCTAAAAAGACGATTTCCAGCAATTTCATGAGCGGCTAATTCATCCGTAGGGTATTGATGTAGCCCTTTTCAAGTAATTATAGTGTAATTATGTTTTTCTTTGGAAATTATATGAACATGAATGATGGTTGTTTAATCTTGAGATTGTTTTTAATGTCTAAATTCGATTTTGATAAATCTTTTATCTTGTCATAGAAAATTGTTTATCATTATTGAACTCAACGTTCATATTTTCTGTAATTATGTGAATGATGGTTTTACAACAGCTTTAATGGACATGAAATCAAGAGAGTTTGATAGGCCATGCCTATGAAAAATAAATTACTTTACATCCTAGTTAGTTTAATTTAGGTAAATCAATTTATGCTTGTCGAAAGATGAGTTATACTTATCCCTTGATTATGTGTAAACTATTTAGGATATTTGATAGCCCATCCCTAGGAAGGATGAATTGTTCTACACCCTAGTTTAGGTAGAGCATTTATACCTTGCCAAAAGATGAGCTATGCTTATTTGCCTAATAAAAGAAATTTCTTGACTACATCCTTGGGTGCTTGACAAACACACATGAGTCATATCATTCATGTAAGTGAAATTCTTATGTTAAATGCAATTTACAATTATTATGAGGTTAGTGGTGAAATCAATCCCCTATATCTTCTCCATACTATCTTACTTTTATATTTTTATTTTGTTTCAATTAGAAAACCAAACCAAATATATTTTCTCAATTAGATTAGATTTGATTTCAATAACTTAATAATAACCACAATCCTCGAGCTTTAACACCCTCACATAGACTCTATCCTTCATTCTATTGTGAGTGGTTTATTTACTATTGATACGCCCTCACAGCCTAACCATTGTGGCTGCAGCCCTTCGATGGTGGCTCTCCTGCGTATCCAAACCTTGTGTAACGTCCAAGATATTAATTATGTGTTAAAAACATGAATTATACTAATTAGATAAATATGTAAAAGAACACTTTAAAATGGTCTAAGTATGAGTTTTCTGTGTTAGGTGTCCGGACGAACCATTTACTTGCCTAGACGGCTAGTGGACAGATCTCCCCAAGAAGTTTTATTTTCACACGCGTCTAAACGGGACATTTTGGTGTCCAGACGGCACTACCCAAGAGATGAGATACACGACTTCACACACGCATGTTCGGACAGACTACCTCTCTCTCTCTCTCTCTCTCTCTCTCTCTCTCTCTCTCTCTCTCTCTCTCGCCCCTACGGTTTGATCCTAAACTCTATATTTTAGTAGTTTGAAGCTTCGAAACTCAAATTCAACACCGGAAATGTGATTCTTGTTATAAGATCTACGTTTTCACCGATCGTTTTGAGGTAAATCCGAAAATTATTTTTCCATTTGTGTTGATTTTTGAGGGGTTTAGGCTTAATCTCTCAATTTCCTTTAGGTATTGTGTATTTTGTGACGTTCTAAATGAATTCCGAGCATTGGGTCTCATTTTAGTGAGAAAATCAAGGTAAAATCCAAAACCCTAGATTGTTACTAAAGCCTCGTTTGGTTCGAAGAATAAACCACTGGAATGAAAGAACTATATAAGAATAGTCATTCATTTGTTTGGTAAGGGTCTATTCCTTGAAATAGTTATTCCCATTGGAATATTCCCTTACAAAGAGGAATACCTATTCCTCTAAAAAATAAGAGGAATAGCTATTCCTAAAGGAATAGACTACATTTTTCAACAAAAAAAAAAAATCATTATTTTCTATTTTCTCTCAATTTTTTTTTTTAAAAAAAGCCAAAAAAAAAAAAAAAACCAAAATATGGATCCGGGGGTGGTGCGACCACCCCCGGAACCCCTCGTGGTTGACCCCCTTGCCAGTGGTTTGATTGATCAAAAGGCCTTGGGTGAGCTCAATCATTACTGTGTCGCCAGTCTTACACTCCTCACAGATTCTGCCCTCCGACTCCAAAGGGTACACCTCTCCGGTGGCTACCAAGTTCCTGAAGAAGATGCGCACGTAGGACTTTGCCACCACCGCCGCAACCCCTGCCACGCCTAGTGCCACTGGTGTGTGCTCGCGAGACGAGCCGCATCCGAAGTTGTAGCCGCCGATGACGATGGAGTACTTCATCTTGGTCTCGCTGGGCTCCATAAAGCGCGTAGGAGCCGAGCTTCTCGTACTCGGTGGGCTTGGAGGGGACGAGGGTGAGGTACTTGGCAGGGATGATCTTGTCGGTGTCACTGTTGTCACCGATGACGTAGCAGAGGCTGTGGAAGGAGGTGGCAGTGGTGGAGGTGGGGGAGGAGAAGGACGGCGTGGAGTGTGAGGATTGAGTCGTAAAGGGTTTGAGTTTGACGGGGTGGGTGAATAATGTGGGGTATTTTTAATTTTTTTTTAAAAAATAATGTGGGTTTTTTTTTTTAGTAATTTTGTTTGGATTCTAATTAAAGTATATGAGTTGTTACCAAACTAAAGAGTAGGAATAGTCATTCCATTCCACTCTCTTTTATTCATGGTAATAACTATTCCATTTCTCAATAGAATACTCATTCCGCAAACCAAACGAGGCCTAAGTGTTGTAAATTGATGAATTTTGTGTCTAACCTAAGATTATCTTATGGGTTAGTGTTTTTAGTTATTGAGTTGTTAAATAGAACCCTTGAAGTTTATGGGTTTTCCATGGATTGTCGGCTTTTGAGCGAAATCAATAACCTAAGTGAGATTTAGAGTTCGAAATATGTTGGATTGGTTTTAATGTGTTATTGCAATGTATTATACATAGTACATTTCGAGGTTTACATGGAAAACTCCTTCATAAGCCATTAGTTGAGCAGCCAGAGTGAGTATTCAACTTACTGAGAAAAGATACTAATTTTGATGGTTTTGGAATGTCTTAAATGTTAGATTTGAGACAAACTGAGCCAATGCTATTTTGAGTTAATATATGCTTGTGATTGCTTTCGATATCTTCAATTATATTAAGTTATGATTTGATGTTGATTTATGAGCTTTGGAATGTGTTTATGGAAATGTGAATGGGTTATGTTCTTGAATGATTTCAATGAGTTAAGATTTATGTTTTCATGACATATTTGAAAAGAGATTGAAAAGCATAAGATGTTATATGATGCATATGTGTATGATAGCATGAACATGATGAATATGAGATATGATGAGCATGAGCATAAAACAAAATCATGAACGCTTAACGTAAGATCAAGGTTTAAAGGTGCCTTGGCAGAGCAAGTGTAAGACCAGTGAGTATAAAGCCCCATGACATCAGAAGCAAGATCGATGGTTCAAGTCCCATGGCACATAGCAACCATAGCAAATGTAAGACCAATGGGTACAAAGCCCAACAACATCAGCAACAGAAAAAAAAAAAAAAAAAAAAAAAAAAAAAAAAAAAAGAGCAAGGAAAACAGATGTAAAGCAAGCATGACATGATTTATGTTTTATGATGTTTTCATTGCTAGATGTATCAACAAGCATGACATGATTTATGTTTTATGATGTTTTCATTGCTAGATGTATCAGTATGCCTATAAGTTTGAATGGTATAGAACATATGTACACAGTTACAGCTTGATTGCATAAATGATTTATATAGAACTTCATACCAAACGTACCAATATGCCTATGAGTTTAAATGGAACAAAGCATATGTATATAGTTACAGTTAGAGTGCATATGATGCTTTTATAAGGCACCATGCTTAAATGTGCTTGGATAGTTGTGTTTCCCGAAGGTTTGGAAATACTCGTATCTATGTATAGCTGGGTTAGGATGCCACTCATTTTCTGCTTAGGCATACTTGTATGCTTGTATTTCCTGAAGGTTTGGAAAGCTTGTATACGAGTATGACTTAGTTACTTAATATATGTATAATGTATGTATAAAGTAGTAAAGTTTCTCTTGATACAAAGTGCATGTGTTTACCATATAATTACAAAACATTTTAAAAGCGCATGTGTTTACCATATAACTACAGGTCTGGTGAATCAGCATTTGGATCTTGTGTCTCATGGTCATCGGTGGACCTAGATGGCTACGCAGATGGTGATGTTCCCTTGACTACAAGATAGCATATCTAAATAATTCCATCTGTCATTAAATATTGAGAACAAATACCAAGTCTCTAAAAGGAAATAACTTAAAAACCAAAGCGTTACAATTCCCAAAAATATCATCAATAGGTAAACAAACCTCAAACATAATAAAAATCCGAAATAAACATCAAGAATCGTGGTCAAGTCTTAATAAGGTAAATCAGATAAATAATCATGATCATCTCGTTACGCATGTCATCATTGCTATCCCATATGCCTTGCAACCTCTTGCGTCAAAATTTTTGCAAAACCCAAGTGCAGGCTATCGCAAGTAATAAAATTATCTGTAAGACTGAGGTTGATCCACAGAGAATGGTAGATACTCAAGTAAAAATTCTATTATCGTACAGAAAAAGAAAAAAGAAAAAAGAAAAAAAAACCCAAGTTGATTGTTGTTTTTCCACAAAAAGAAGTGGAGCAATGGAGCGATTAAATTAACAAGTAAAATAGAGCTAAGGAAAATTGATGGGAAAAGCACTAGAGCCTTAAGGATCCACCTAGTATTCTATTACGCATTTTCGAGACATTTTTTACTCAACTAGGTAGAGAATCAACTCTCCTAATTGGAAGATAAAACAATTAAGCACTAATTAAAAATAAAGTTGATTGAGAATGAGTTTGATTTCAATGACATGTTAAGAGAGATTAAACATTCACTATAAATTCGAATCATAACAAACGAAACAAAGTAAGCATTTGATATAAACAAAAATCATTATGAGTTAAAATAAACTTGTCAAATTTTTTTTTTAAAAAAAAAAAATATATATCTCAAATTTAAATCGATTTTCAACATTCAATCATTAATCTATGAAGAACATCCAAAATAGTCTCAAGAACACATAATAAAAATGATAGGCTTCACCCATAGCCCTAGATAAAAGATTAGCATTCATGACCATGGAAATAAATTCCATAATCAAAGTGCTAAACATTAAACACAACAAAATAAAAGAAAAATAAAAACTAAGGAAATGAAAAGAAAATTGTTGCTGGTCGAATGGATTGAACAAAAAAAAAGAAAAAAAAAAAAAACTGAGTTTTGGACTCCAAAAAAAAAAATGAGACTCTTCACGTCTAGCCTCCCAGACTCCTTTTAAAGAGTTGAATTTCTCTCTTCCAAAGGAAAAATGGTCTACACATGCTCGATCTGTAACTGGCCCAATAAAAGAGACAATTTTGTCTCCTTTGGCTCCCACGTGGTAGATGAGATAAGATAATTCAAGAAAACTGGAAATAATCAATTTAAGCATCATTATATGAATTGTAATAAGGCAAATTGAAACCTTAAAGATACATGATTAGGGTTTCAATCGAGCCATAACTAAAGTATTAGCTACACATAATTTGGATAAAAATCATCCTTATAAGAAAATAACAAAGAAAAATAAAAAAGGTTAACTTCACGAAAGGATATCGAACTATGCACGTTTTTTACGGAAATGTACCAAACTAGCAAAGCTCTCGAATCGGGGTATCCATTTATCAAAAATCTTCATTTAAGGGCATTCCGTCAGGATTCGGTGTTAACTCCTGACGGAGCCCAACTCATGTGCCTAACACGTGCTTCCCTTAGCCGTTTCTACCCATTTTGCCTCTCACATTCAACGAATAGGTTTACACATACATTCGGCCGTTTCCCATTTGAAAATTATTTTCCCCCAAATTGTATTGGAAGTCTCCAAAAACCCGAGCTGTCCATTTGTACTTTTGCGCGAATAACCCTAACAGTGTTGTTTCCCCATTGCTTGTTTCGACAGTATACACAAGAATCAAGATTCAAAGGCTGATTTTCACTAAAGGTAATGAACTATTTTGCTGTTTTCAGTGTAAAAGTTTAGTTATTTAACCCTAATTTGTGTTGTATACCTTTATTTTGTTAATTTTTTTTTACGGATTCTTGGTTTTTATCGAAATGCTGGATGTTATTTAGATTTTCTCATACTTTTCCATTGTTTAGGGTTTAGGTTGTTACTGGACCGTGTGTTTCGTCTACGGCAATATCTGGGTTGATATTGCCGAAAGGGTGTATATTATATATGATTTGTTGTCCCATTTTGTGTGGTTTGTGGTCCCATTTTGTTTGGTTTGTGGTCCAATTTTTTGGTTATTATCAAGTTTCGGGTTTGTTGTGACTATGTTGCAGAAAAGTTTTACCTTTTTATATGGCTTGTGGTTGTTAGTGGTGTCATCAATGCCAACCGGTCACACGTGCCCAAGTGTCCAATCGACCCCATCAAAGCGCCGACTGTCATCATGTGCCCGAGAACTGAAGTGTCGCCCACCAAGTTAGCAGTTAGCATAAATCTGAGATTCGAGGCGTCATCATTAAGAGGGCGCCTCGAGTGGAGTGGACGCGTGAATCAAGATGAAAAACTCATCATGACTCCTGAAAAAAAGAAAAAGAAACAGCAGCAACTGTTAGACGCAAGACCCGAGAAAAATTCAAATGATTGCAATAATTAATTCTCTTAAACAAGATATTCCGACTAAGAGAATTGTAGGGTAACTGTTGGGAAAATTATTATTCCCCAAATCCCGAGCAAGCCCATGACCAACTAGTGGGTCCAGTCGGCCCAACCGACCCGAAGAGACCCGGGAAGACTTGGTCGGTCATTAAGGTATCGAATATTCCTTGCAGAATCTTGTGAATATCCTTGGTCAACATGACCGGGGATAAGCACGGCCGAACAGTCTCGAAACATTACTGTCTCGGGAACACTAGAGAAACACATACAGAGTGCCCATATCTAGTTGGTCCCGGGAACGACTTTCTCGGGACCACCACGAGGCGATATGGATGAAACATGTCGAAATGTTTATCCTAATATTACAGCCTAAAACATTGCAGAAGGACTCTATCTCGGATTTCCCGGGATAAGCTCTTATTCCACAAAATCTGGGATAAGATACCTTTTTGAATTTAGTTGAAAGGCAGTCCTACTCGAACTGGACTCTTACAGAGATGAGATCTAGTCCCATACAGTTTGGGATTAGAATCCTAATTGAATTATATCAGAACACTTCAATTATTTCAGAACTGTGCGCCTATAAATAGGCTACTACCCAATGTATCTCTGACTATACTCTACTCTTAATACTCCCTAAAATTGTTTATGAGAATCTGACTTATACATTTGAGTGGGATCCCGTCGATACATCACCAAACCAAAAACTGCACCAACAGATTGCATGGGGTGAGTCCTCGATTTCGAGTGCTAATTCTCTATAATAATTTTTGGTTTGAATTGGGAGTACATTTTCTTACTTATATTGAGTGAATTAATTGCTACGATTTTTGTCCCCAAAAGTAAGGAAAGTACTTGTAGTTGCTACTGGTTCTGCTACTATTGACTTTTTTGTTAGAGTACTCCCATCAGTTTTCCAACCACTTTTCCTATATTTAGGAAACAAAACTACTTTTTACTTCCCTATAAAAAAAACACCACACAATAGATTCCCTTAATTTTCCCTATATCAATTAAATATTATTTTTTACTCTTATTTTATTATTTTTTCTCTTTCCTACTTTTATTTTTTTATTCATTTTTTTCTTCTCTCCTCTCTTGTCATCTCCGTCCTATCTCTCTCAAAACCCACCACCACCCTTTCTTCTCTTCCTCTTCTCTTCTTCTCTTCTCCCTTTCTTCATCTTCCCGGTCCTTCATTCCTCTCTTCTCTGTGACCCAATACAAGTAGAGTAAGAGAACTCGGGAGAGAGACCGAATTAGGGAAAGAGATCAAGAGAGAGAGCTTGAGGGAGAGAGATCGAATCAGAGAGAGAACCGGAGATGCAGAGAGACCTGTGGGTCGAATTTCGGTGGCCTAAGAAGAGACGTGGTGAGAGGAAGGTCCGATCTCCGGTGGGTGATGCTGGGTCGACGCCGTCGAAGTTGAGGACGCGATTCTGGTGGCTTAAGGTGCGAACTTCCGGTGAAACAAGAGGAAATTTCCAGTGGAATTCCGAACATTTCGAACTGTGAAATTTCGGTGGAATTTTGAACTGTGAAATTTCCAGTGATCCTGGAGCTTGGGGCTTTGCCAAGGTTGAAGAAATATTTGATTTTGATTGAGTTTGAGCTTTGACGGGGTGGAGACGATGGAGGATGGGGAAAGTGGAAGGAGAGAGGAGAGAGAGAGATGGTTTTTTTATTTATTAAAATATTTACATGGTTATTGTAAAATTTTAAGGAGATTATGTAAATTTAGGGTGTTTGTTGGGGGTGTTTTTTGATTTTTTTATGATTTTTTTTTTTTTTAAATATAAGGAAGGAAACCATTTTAAGGAGTATGATGGAAGTGATCTTATCCTAATACGGTACTACCTTAAGAGCATTCTTAGTAGCCTCACTAAATTTTACTCACCAAAATAACTAAAAATCACTTTTTTTCTATTCTGTTGAGCCACTTTATTAAAATTCCCCCAATAGCCTCACTATTTTAACTAGTCAATATTCACTATTCCATTTTAATAATAATTTTTTTTTATATTTATTTATTTTTTTTCTCTATATAATCTTTTTACAAAAAATCATTCATATCCATGAAATAAGGACATTATGTGTGAGAGCACTCCTAACGGATTATCTATTTACAACTTTAAGCTAGAATAGATAATAAAAGTGTTAAAAAGAGATTCCATTAGCTTATGTATTCCAACTCTAGAATAGATTTTTCTTAATTTCATAAATAGTAGAACTCTACAAGTAGAGTTATACTATTCACTTATCTATTTTTTTTTATTCTCTATCTCCACTTTTTTAGCTTTGCTTTTTTCCTTTTTCCCTCCACCACTCCACGTTTTTTCATTTTTTTCTTCCTTTTATAGTGGAGATCTAAGAGAAAGTGTGTAAAGTAGTGGAGTTATGAAGCGGGACCCATGTGAAAAAAAATACTATAATGAAATAAATTAATTAAAAATAATAAAAAAATAATATAGAGTTAAGGATAGATAATCGGATGTATAGTGCATTTAAAATTCATTAGCTAAACTAGATTAAAAAGATTTTGATTAGCTATTTTAGATTGAAAAATACATAAGCCATTGGGAATGCTCTGAGAGATGGGAGATGGGAGAAGAAAATGAGAGAAAAAAGAAAAAAAATGTGCTAATCATGTGAGAGAGAAAGGTGAAACAAAATTTGGTGAGTGTGTTGTTGAGTGAAAATGCCTCATCTAATTTGGTTAGTAATTTCAGTTATTAAATTTGTTTGGTTAAAATGGTGAGGCTGCTGGGAGTGGTTTTTCAAAATTTTCATCAAATTAACTCACCAAAATAGCTAAAAAACTATTTTGATGATGCTACTAGGAATGCTCTTGGTCAAAACAGTTAATTGTCACTACCTTTCTGCTTGCAAAATAATAAAATATCGTAACAATTGGAAACTAACAGCTGTCTCATCTATGAAATTTTTGAATTTCAACTGACCTAATTCTTCGCCAATCTTCTTCGCTGCACGACGTCGTCCACTTCTCTTCTTCTCCAGAATCTCCCCTCTTCTCCATTCTTCTCCACTTCTCTTCTCTTCTTCTCTTCTGAATCTCTGATCCACGCCCGCGACGCCCACTCGCCCATTGCCCACGTGAAAGGTTCTCTCGGTCTGTTCTTTTCTTCTTCTTTCCTTCTTCTCTTCCTCTCTTCTGATCCACTTATTGTTCTTCTTCTCTTCCGATCCACGCCCAGTGTCCCTTTTCCTATTGTTTGCAGATTTCGTCTTCGATTTTTGTAGAGGAAATATTTGCAGATTTCGATTAGTATTTTGAAAATTTTGTGGGTGGGTTTTATGTGATTTTACTTTAACATTGTCTCTTTGTGTTTTTCTTTAGCAGCGCAGCTACGTTCCAGTGGACAACTAGCCTAGTTCGTCTACCATATTTATTTGCTGGTAATTTTTTCTATATCTAAATTCTCAACTTATTGTATTGAGATTCTTGAGAATCCCTTGTTTTGGGTTATAATTTGCTGTAATCTTTTTTTTTTTTTTTTTTTTCAAGTATTTCCTGGTAATTTCTATATCTAAATTATGCAAGTATTTCCTGTAATATTTGCTGCAACTAGCCTGCAAGTATAATTTCAAGTGTGTAAATAATTGTGAAAGAATAATTCTGCAAGTAATCTTTTTTGTTTGTTTCAAGTATTTCCTGGTAATTTCAAGTGTTTTGGGTTATAATTTGCTGTAATATTTGCTGCAAGTATTTCCTGGTAATTTCTATATCTAAATTCCGAACACAACGAATGATTCACTTTGTCTTTATGTTGGACTTGTGCTCTGGTTACTGCTGGACATGTGCATGGTGCGTGATGCCCTTTGAATTGAAGATTCTTGGATTTTTAAATGTATATGTTACAGACTTGCAGTTAATGCATTTAACTATCCCATCTTCACTGTAATAAAAAGAGGGTGACAAATGCACAAAGTTTTTTCACCGGGTAGCCAACTCGAATAGGAGGTTCAATTCCACATAGTCGCTATCTGTAAATGGCTTAGTTTCTTCTGGCCAACCGGTTATCAGGGATCATGTCGTTTAGTTTATGAGAGTTTATTTTTAGAACTGTTCAGCTAGTGGCCCAAGTTGGCTGGCCTTGCCTTTAATTCTATAGCTGCGGAGGAGGCCTCTTGGTTAGAGCAACCGTTCGAGGAGAGGGAGGTTTAAGAGGTGGTGAAAGCCTGAAAGGTATGAACAGAGATAAGACTCCAGGTTCTGATGACTTTTCCATGGCTTTTTTCCAAGACTATTGGGATGTGATCAAGACAGACATCATGGGGGTATTCCTTGACTTTCATGCTTGTTGTAAGTTTGAAAGAAGCCTTAATGCCGTGTTCATTGCTCTCATTCTAAAGAGATTTGTGGCGATTGATCGTAAGGATCTATCAGTCTTGTGAGGGGAGTTTACACGATCATTGCCAAAGTCCTTGCCAATAGATTGAGAAGGGTTGTGGAGAAAATTATTTTGAGGCCCTAGAATGCCTTAGTTAAAGGTAGGCAAATCCTTGATTTAATGTGTATAGTAAATGAATGTCTGGATAGTTGAATTAGATTTGGTGAACCAGGGATGCTTTGCAAGCTGGATATTGAGAAGGCCTACGATCATGTCAACTGGGAGTTCTTACTGTATTTGCTGAGAAGGTGCGGATTTGGGGAGAAATTGTATTTTTGGATAGCGCATTATATCTCTTTGATCCACTTTTTCGTTTTGGTGAATGGCTCTTTGTCTAGCTTCTTCACTAGCTCTCGTGGGTTGAGACAGGAAGACCCTTTGTCTCCTTTTCTGTTTGTTGTTGTCATGGAGGCGTTAAGTAAAATGCTTACTGTAATTGTTGATGAGGGTCTTCTCTAATGCTTCTCTATGGGGACTAGGCATTGTGATGTAGTTGTGAGGCGAATCATTTTTTGTTTTTTTGATAAGTAATAAATTGGTCTTATTAAAAGCGTAAGGCGCCCATAAGTAAACCGATAGTATACAAGTGGAAGCACCTAACTAGAAAGCGAAAAACGAAACAACCCACAAAAAGAAAAAGAAAAGAAGAAACCCAACAAACCCTCAACGAACAAAAGCCCTCAAGCCCAAACCCTCAAGGCAAAGTCTATTTGGGATATAGTTGAAAAGATTGAGCGTCGGCTGACTAGTTGAAAAATGATGTATTTGTCTAAAGATGGTAGGGTTACACTTATAAAGAGCATTTTTTCCAACTTACTTACGCACTTATTGTCTTTTTTCCCCATTCCTGCTGGTGTGGCAAATTGCATAGAGAAGTTCCATTGAGATTTCTTATAGGGTGGGATAGGTGAAGAATTCAAATATCACCTGGTTAATTGGTCCAAGGTTTGTTCTCCTATTTCTAAGGGAGTTTTGGGGATTCGGAACTTGAGAATGTTCAATCGTGCTCTTTTAGGGAAATGGTTGTGGCACTAAGTGCATGAGAGAGAGGCATGGTGGATACTTGTTGTGGATGTTAAATTTGGTAGTAATTGGGGCAAGTGGTATTCTATTGATTCTTTAGAGCCGTATGGGGTGAGGCTATGAAAGAATTTTAGGAGGGGTTGGAGGATGTTTTACAGCCATACCAGATTTCAGCGGAGAGATGGTTCCAAGATCAGATTCTGGGATGATGTGTAGTGTGGAGAGATGACCCTTAAGGAAGCATACCCGGATTTATATAGCATTGCTTGTGTGAAGGATGCTTTTGTTGCAGTTCATTTGGATTTTTCTAGTGGTTCCCTTCAGTGAAATGTAAGCTTTATTGGAGGGGCTCACGATTGAGTGATGGATGTCTTGGCTTCTTTCTTCACTTTGTTGTATGCCCATAGAGTGAGATGGGATCAGGGAGACAAGCTTTGGTGTGCCCTTTCACACAAAGGGATGTTCAATGTTAGCTCCTTTTACAGGGTCCTTGCATGTAAAGATGGCTTTCCTATCCCTTGGAAGAGTATTTGGTGGACCAGGGTTCCTTTGAGAGAGGCTTTTTTTTTTTTTTTTTTTTTTTTGTTTTTCGGTTTTTTGGCGGCCTTATGAAAGATTCTTACCATAGACAATCTTAGGAAGCGAAGAGAGGACGTTGGAGGAGCTCAAGTCCTTTTATTCTCTTTATACTTGGACAATCGTTTTTAGCTCCCTTGGTGATTAGTTTTAATGATTTTCTTGTACCTTTTTCTATGAAAGATTCTTACCATAGACAATCTTAGGAAGCGAAGAGAGGACGTTGGAGGAGCTCAAGTCCTTTTATTCTCTTTATACTTGGACAATCGTTTTTAGCTCCCTTGGTGATTAGTTTTAATGATTTTCTTGTACCTTTTTCTCCTTCTAGTTAGGCGTTTCTCCTATGTATCTGAATTGCGCTTTTAACGATATTTTGATTGCTTATAAAAAAAAAAAAAAATCTATAATAAAAAGACTTGAGTTTTAACAAGTGAATGCCGACCTTTCTGTGATTCAGCCATTGTTGGATGTCTTGCTGGACAAGGTTTCTTTCAAACTAGATCATCTTGGACCAATGAATCCGTTGATTTTCTTTTTGGTTATGAGGCTAGATCTTTTATTCTTTGATGGTTTTCATAGCCTACTTCAATAGGTCGGTTGCTTTGTTGGTATATGTTGAAACAGCACCTATCTTTTAAACTGTCGTGAATTGTTGTTTTTTATGCTTTATAATTGTCGTGATTTGTTACTTTCGTCCCCACCTACCTATCAAAAAAAAATAATTGGATATTGCATCTGATGGTGTCTTAATTTATATCTTCAGCAACAATGAAGGTGCGGTCATCAGTTAAGAAGATGTGTGAGTTCTGTAAGACAGTGAAACGCCGTGGCCGTGTTTATGTAATATGCACATCTAATCCTAAGCACAAGCAACGACAAGGCATGTCAACATTTGCATATGAAGGCCCTCCTCCTCCTACGTATGTGCTCTTCCCCCCTCCCTTTTTTCTTTCTATTGATGCGGTAAGGGTAAACTGACAGGTTCCTACTTTGACATTGTTGAAAATTTGAGCATATTGAGGCAGTATATGTTAAATTCACATACACATATATTTTCATGTGATTATTTTTAATTATTAAGGATACTTGCCAAATATTATTTAGAATCTAATTAGTTTTTCCCTTTATAATAAGGGAAGTGGATCAGGCTAACTTTATAAGGTTTTTGTTATGACGAGTTGGTAACGCATTTTGAAGCCCATATCTATACAGGGTTGAGTAATGGCTCTTTTTGCTGCTCTTTTCTGGTAGGTTAGTTCCCATGTAAAGTTAACTCTTCCTGAGACTTGAGAGGCCTTGAGCAATTCTGATTTGATTGGTGCCCACTTGAATTTCAAGGATGCGATACTATCCTTGACACTTTTACATCCATCCTGGGGGATGATGCCCTCTTTCCTCTCTCTTTGAAAAAAAAAAAAAAATCCTTGAAGTGGTTGATGTGTTTTTTTTTTAAATATATGACCTGATCTTGAATCTTTAATGAGGCATGAGATATTTCCGATTAATTAGAAAGGCTCTTTCTACATTTTCTTATTTTTGTGGTTGGCTCTTGGTCTCGAGGAATTCTCTCTTCGTCACAAACCCCCACCCTCTCTCTCTCTCTCTCTCAAACACACACACATTTATAGGAACAAGCACATAATAATATGAAATTCTTCCCACTTTGCTTGGTGGTAATGAAGCTGCCCGCCTAATTGGATAGTTTATCTAATGAGCTAAGCACATTCCAGATTCAGAATATCTTCAAGGAACAGCCTGTAATATGTGGTAATATACTTGTTGGTTCTAATTTCAGGTCTTCGGACACGAGTACCAGACCGGAGATGTTGACTGGTCACAATTTACGGGCTGGTCTGGCTTCTCTCATTCCCAAAAAGCAGGAGCCAGTGACAATGTACGGATGGAGGGCAGGCCTTGCATCCCTTCTGTTCAAAAGGTAAATTAGCTTTCCTCCTATTCGGAAGGGTGAGAATGAAATGGGACAAGGGTGAAGTTTGATAATCAACTAATGGTACTGGTTTTAGCCTTGATGAATTTTGTCATCCATTGACCTTTCTGGTGTATTCTGTTTCATTATGAGAGAAAAAGAAAAAGAAACAAGAGAAAGTAGTAACTTAAATAAACAAGATTTCCTGGGAGTAGAGATGACAAATGTTCTTCAATTCTTGGGAGGTTCATACTTTATCAAAGTAATGGAATGAAAAAGCTTCTGTTTCATTTTTGCACTTCTTGCTACTCCCTGCAAGCTTGATATAGTAATCTATAAGCCACCTGCAATGAAATCAGCCATTGTTTTTCATGGTTAAGAGACTGAAGAATTTATTGTACTTTATGATTTTAAAAAACTATGTGGATGTTTCAATGTGCTCATTAGTGATTGATATTGAAATGTGGACCACCTAAAAATGGCGTGCTTTATTTTATCTATTGGAATTGTGTTGACATCAAAATTCTTCTCAAGAAAAGAGAGAGGACTGGGGATGTCAATTTTTTATACGGCTTCCGAATTTGACATAAAAATAACAGGTTAGAGTTGGAGAATTACCCGTTAAATTGAATAGGTCGGGTTAGAATTGACTTTATAGTATATGTCGATTCGAACCTAAAACATCAATACAAATCACTCTTAAAAGGACCATTTGCTATGTCTTCCTTTTTGGCAAAAAATGATAAAGATACTTATGATAAAAAAAAATTTAGAATAAAATAAAAGATGAAAAAATTTTAGAAAAATTAAAAACTAGAGGCAAAAATTCAGGAAAAATGATTTGTTTTTTCAAAATTTTCATTTATTTTTTGGTTTTTGTTTTTTAATTTTTAATTTTTTAATTTTTTTATTAGTGGTAGTTTTGTTATTTTTTTTGTAAAAGGGGGACATTGCAATTCCAATGGTAGTTTAGGGATACATTGCTACAGTTAAAAGTTAAGAAAATATTGCAAATTGCTTGTTTGTTAGAGGAGGTAAATGTTTTTTCCTACAATCTTATATATATATATATATAAGAAAATTTTACCTAAACATGACAGCCAAATTATTGTTTTACAAGTTTACTGGAAGAAAATTGAAATACCGATGACTTAGTAGTTTAATCGGTTGGAGACTACGTTTCATAAACAGAAGTATCTAGTTCAAATCTATTCTTTCAATTGTTTGGGTAAAATATGGATGGAAAGATTAACTCCGTTAATCAAGCAATCCTAAATATCAGGTGTAATAATTTTGAAAATCATTTGAAAATGGTCAGAACCAAAATAACATTTAATCCAAAACAAAAAGGGAAATACCAATACTTGTATTATTAGTGTTACTGTTAATCAATAATCATTAATCAAGTGGGCTGGGGGAAAGAGGAGCAAGTGGCAGAAAGGCCACCGTCAATGTGAAAATCAAAAAGACCCAATTGATTCTCAGAAAATTCCTGCTTTCTGATTTTCAAGATTGACCCAAACAAAAAGGAGGAAGCTCTCCGATTTTTTCTTCATTGCCATTTTTGAAACCCTAGAGTTGTCTGAATTCCTTTTGTTCACAAGATTTGACGGATGGGAGAAAAAAGTAACTACTCCTAACATTTATATATGACAAATAATCCCATATCTATGCGGGAGAGGCAAATACCTCAGAGAATTGATAAAGAGGAGATGTTCCTTTTTATATTAAAAAAATCAATTTCAAAAGCAAAAGTACACTTTTCTTTTGTTTTTATTTTTCTTTTTGATTGAAATTGATTTTTTTAATATTAAAAGGAGGAGAGGGACGGTTGAATGTCCCCACTCTATTAATTCTCAATACCTCAAGAGAGTGTAAACTAAAACCAGTTTGTGCCGTGTAAAATGAGCTAAACACGAATATAATGAAGTGACAGGCCATTGATTAGAAGGTAATTAAGAAAGTCATGCGAAAAGAATTAGGTATGGATAACTCTAACTCACTACTCACTAGAGCTAATTCCTAGTCCCAATCCTTCCACAAATTTGAAGGAAAAAAATATAACTATATATTTTCATTGAAGTCTTATGGATAGATTTAGACATTTATACGTCATTGTGGAAAGTAGCAAAATAGTTTTGGCAAAGTAATTCCTAGTCTCCCACTAATAAACTTTGGGGTGATTAGATAGATCTAGGAATGCTGATGTAGGTGAATTATAACATTGGTTAGCAAATGCCTGGAAGCTTCTGGGTTAGCAAGAGTAATTCTATTTGATGTGTGGTGTCATTGGTGGGGTGTCGGTTCTTTTCATGAAACACAATGTATTGGTCACTCCGAAAATATTTTCAATTAACCAAAGAAAATAACATTCGTGAGGCGTGAATCATTTTTCTCCACTTTCAAGCAGGCTAGTGTGAGAGGACCCTTACGAGGCCAACTTGTTTGAACATGTCTTGGGCTACCCAAACACCTGGGCAAGTGGGTTCAACAAGGAGCCCTCTTATAATTGATTGCCCAAATTATTAGTCATGCAATTATACTGGATCTCAATCCCACCCGAAGACTTTATATTCTTACGGACTCTCTTCTTTTACGGCTCCTCTTTGCCGCCTCTCTCTCTTCCTTACAACTCTTCAAAATATATACAAAAATATAAGAAATATTTGTTGTTCCCTATTAACCAAACACCAAAAGGTTTTTTTTTTTTTTTTTTTTGTTTTTATTTTTTTGTTAGTGCAAAATATTGGTCTACTTGAAAATATTTTCAGTTGACCAAAGAAAATAACTTTCATTATACGTAAAATGGTTTACGCTTCTTATCCGCGTAAACTATTTTCTTACACTTTCAGATAAAGCTATTGTGAGAAAGCTCCTTATGAGGCCTACCTATCCAAATGTCTTAAACTGCGCGAACACATGCCGGGACAAGGACGCCCACACTATCATCAGTCATCATAAACTCTCACTTTCCTTAAGTACAAGTGTCTATATACATCAGCCTTGATCCTAGATCAATACTCTAATAGTTAAACTTGATTGAGTGAGCAAAGCAAAGCCCCAACTGGTAGATGCCACGTACACTGCCCCGGTGGAAGATGACATATCCAATCACAATGAACCAATCAAGAATCACCAACTCAGTAAAGGAGCATGACGTCTAGGAATCTCTTTAGATGCTTCAATTTTCTGTGTGACCTCACCAACTCGGTAAACATATCTTAATGTAAAGAAAACCCTTTCTCCAAAGACCCAATGCTTTTCACTTCTTTAATTCTTGTTAGGCATCACCGCAACATCATGTTTGTTTAATTTTATACTGTAAATATAAGGAAAATGTTAGATTTACAACACTAATACAACAACTGCACAACAATCCCTCACATGAGGGTGGACCCCAAACACTGTGGCCCATCTTTATGTGAGGGGTTGTTGTACAGTTGTTATGATGGTGTAGTGTAAGAATCAAATCCCAAAATATAATTATGGATTGTTGAATGAATATGAGATGAATTGATTGATGGAATTGAGGAAATAAGAATGAATTTAATTGAAATTGAATAGAGTCTATTCGAGATGCCCGGGTCTCCCATTACAAAGAAATGCATTTTATAGACTCTAAGATCTCTTTAACTACTCAAACAGAAAGCCTATAACAATGGAATTAGTTACAACCAATTCACACCTAACTATTATTCTTCGGTTATTCAAATAAGAGATATGTTATTTGTACAACTCTTACACAACAATTGCACAACAATGTTAATATGTCCATTAATTTATTTTTTTTTTTTAAAAAAAAATTATTGTGCAGCTAACATATATCTCCAAGTAAACCCACCGCTGTTAACCTTCTATTTTATATCCCTTACATCAATACTGATGCGTCCAGTATTTTTTAATGACTTATTCTTGCCAAACATGTGTGTTTTGCTTATGTTTCCAGCATCCATCATATCTCATTGAGAAATTAATATGGAAGTTTAGTTGGGTGTTCTTTGTCTTGTTGGGAACATGGTAAGAATATTAAGATAAGGTTTAGTGATGGTAATCGTCGGTCGATTAATATATTAGTGGTTATAATGGCGGTGGATGATGTTAGAACATCCCTAACATACTCTCATTTCCAGCAATAATTCACCATCTTTTTCATAAAATGCTAATTGTACCATTCTTTAACTTTGTGTGTCACATATGTACAGTCCTACCTATCGTGCTTGCCTCATTTGCATGAAGTCTAAAGTCAAACCATCCATTTAAAATTACCAACTGTTAGGGATAAAATCAACCCTATAGACATGTGGATTCAGAGACGTCTCGGGCTTATGTCTCGGACATTACTTTCGCCTAGCGAAGAAAAGATCGTCCAGGTATAAGGACATCTCGGAGGAATAGAGACGTCTCGGAGGTATGATGATGTCTCGGTCTTAACGGTCCAGGCTACTGTATATAAAACATCCCGAGATCTCCTAGTCTGAACGGAGCGAGCATATCTCGGGTATTTGTGTCTCGGAGTAACAGCGCCTCGGGGTTGACAACAAGTCGGAGCAATATCGTCTCGGCTCGACCTTTCACAACCCGGTTATGGTGCGGCGATATCCCGAGATCTCCAAGGCAGAGCGAACATATCCCGGATATCATCACCTCGGAGGTTGGTTGGAAGTATGCTGCAGAATTCCCAGAATACGATAAGGATAAAATTCCATAAGATCAGGGATAAAACCGCAACTCCATGATTAATGGGATAAGGTAGTTATTTATATGAAATCTAATTTAAAGAGATACAAGCGCAATCAAACTGCGGATTCTACAATCTCATTTAAATTCTCTGAAGATAAGATTTAACTAAGATAGGATTCAAACTCCTAATCCAACTAGACGTCAAGAATTCTAGTAAGAGAGCAAGTCTGGTAAGACCACAAGCTCGGCCTATAAATAAAGACCACTACACCAGGTATGAGATCACGCATTCTCTGAGTTCTTGAGATTGAGATATTCTTCGAAAAATTGATTTGAACTGACTTAGGCATCGGAGTGGGCGTAGTCGGCACCCCCGACGAGTTGTTTGTTATTTTTGCAGGATTGGAGTGGTAGATCAGGATCCACTAGCGAATCACCAGGCGACACGTCACCATACCGGAAACTGTACCAACACCAACATTCCAATATATATATATATAGACATTTTTTTGAAAAAAATAATTCAACTTTTAAACCTGTACTCATATCAAAAATACGTTATTGTCTTTATTACCAAACAAGCTCAATTATGTACATGTTGGCCATGACTCGGCCCATTTGGTAAATAGTTTTGTTGTGATTTTTTTTATTTGAATAGTAATAAGTAGTGCTTAATGTGATATAAAGATAAAATGAGATTTAAATTTTTTTTGAGAGAAAAGTGAAGAAAGTTGTTTGGTAATAAGAAAAAAAGAGGTTCATTTTTTTTTTTTTTGGAGAAATGAAAAAAAAAAAAGGGAAAAAAAAAGGGGGAGGAGTGTGTTGCCAAACACACTCAGTCTATAACAGACTTCCATTCGAAAGGTTGGTTTGGTGAGAGGAAGAATATGGGTTTGACTCTCAGATGGAGAACATGGTTTGAGTATCTAGGGGTATAGAGATAGAGATATGATACTTGTCTACCTCAAGACACAACTCATATCCACCCCTTGCCAACGTGGCCACTTTTAATTTTTTTTTAAAAAGAAACTAAAGGCAGTGTGGGGGAAACATTTCTCCCCGAAACCCCCCCCCCTCTCTCTCTCTCTCTCTCTCTCTCTCCATCTGTGCGTTTTATGGGATTGGTTAGAGCTTATTCTGTTTCATGTAAGTTTGGTGTTGTGAATTTGATTCTGAAAAATTCAATCTAGATGATATCATTATGAGGTTCCGATTTATTTTCAATCTAAATGATATCATTTTAGTGAAGTTGTCGTGAAGTTTTTCACTTCAATGAATTTGATCAACTAATTATCGAAATTTCAGTCACCCAATGCCCATATCAAACAAATTAACAAACAATATAGATTAACATTGAGATATTGGGGGAAAAATATTTCCCCCAAGCTGCCTTTAGGGTATAAAAAAAAATTAAAAGTGGCCATGTCTCAGGGGTATAGTGCTGAACAAGATGAGACTCGTGCCTATTAATCGATATTCATCGGGTGCATGCTATTATGTTCTTTGGTGGGATTGAGTTTAGGTTATGGCTTGATTCATCTTGAGGGAATGTCTGCAAGCCTCCGTTTTGTAGGCTTGACAAGTGGCCAGCGAGTGGGTAAGATGCTACTAGCCTACTATAGTAAAGCCCAAGTAGGGAGTTCCAACCTTCAATAACCCTTCTTTACCCTTTTTTGCTTCCAAAAATAAAAAATAAAAACACTACTCTAACATTAATCAACAAGAAATGCTACATGTACTCCTTAGTACACACTAACGTGGCCATAGAAATCACGATTGGATCCAAAATTCGTTGGTGATTCATCTTAAATTCAATGATAATTTTTACTATAATGTCAGAGAATGTGCAATTTAACAATGTGGACATGGGAGTGCATGTAGTATTTCTCTTAATCACCAACAGTCGAGCAGTTTATGCTTTGGGCCTTAAATTTTGAGTCCACCATCTCACTATGGGCTGGACCCATACTGGCCCAACAAAGAAAGAGAGCTGCATCGCTTCCCATACACACAGTGAAGCAGCAGAGAGAGTCCAAAAGCATTTTGGTCTCACCCGAACGGCGAACGCCAGCTCTCACCAAACAGGTACTTTGTCCTCCATTTTCTAGCCTCATGCTTAATAAGGTTAGGGTTTAGGGATACAACCACAAGCTATTGGAATCCATCTTCCGTAGGAGCCTGGGTTTGGGCGTTGTCTTTGTGTCTTGAGATTGTAGCTGGTTTGTAAGCTATGATAGTTGTTATCTCCTTGCCTTCCTGCGAGGAGCTTTAAGCATTTGTACTTCTTGTTTCTTTCTCGTACTTATTGCATCTAGTTTATGAAGAAATATTCCTAGACTTATCTCATGGATTCTGAAAAGGATGTGGTCCAATCACGTTTTTCTACGAACTTCATGGGTGGGTTCGGTGGACAGGCTGATTAGGAGTGAGCAAATCCCCGCAGAACCCGTCCCGCCCCGCAGAGCCTAAAACCCGCACCCATGGTGCGGGCCACGGGGCTTTTTTTGGCTCCCCCGTGCGGTGTGGGACGGGTTGCGGGGGGGACCCTTGAATTTTTACGGGTCCTCGCCCAGCCCCGTAGGTTTTGAAAAAAAAAAAAAAAAGTCTGAAAAACGTAAAAAAACACAAGCAGGCAGCAGGCTATCCTTCCATTCCTTTGGTCCTTCCTTCTAACCTAACCCTACACTTATCTTCTCTAAGTTTCTAACTCCCTGAGCGTCGCAGCCCTGCCACTAGCCAGCTCGCTAGTCATCGCCTCACCAGTCGCCAGTCACCGGCCCTCCCCGGACGCACGGACACACGTCACACACCGGCAGGCCGCAGCAGAGGAAGGGGAAGGAAGGCCCCTGTAGTCGGCACTCGGCAGGTATTTTTCTAGTGATATATCTCTGCAATGTCTTATTAAATCCTTTGTTGTTTCATGGGTTTTTGTTGGTTTTGGGAAAATCTTGGTTATTAGTGTTAATTGTTTGGATTTATTTATGTTGGATCCGAAATTTTCTGGGTTTGACTTACTATGCATTGCTGTGAGATCTGATTGCTCAAAATTTCTAACTTTGGTTTTATATTCCATAACCCATTATAACCCGCGGGGATCCCCGCCCCGTGCGGGTGCAGGGGGTAACCTGCGGGATGCGGGTTCCCCACCTCTGCGGAGCGGGGGCAAAAAAACCCCATCCCCCCCCCCCCCCCCGCCCCATGCTCAGCCCTAAGGCTGATCAAATCTGAAGTAGTCAAATGTTTTGACAACATCGATCACAAGCTATTATTATTATTATTATTATTATTATTATTATTATTATTATTATTATTATTATTCTTGGCATTTGACTTAGGAGAGGAGAACTCATCCTTCTGTTGATTTAACATTGAGATCCCAAAGCCTCGTGAGTTTCTATGTTTGCGAACTAGCTCTTTAATAGTTCATCTGTTTATGCAACTCAGAACTAGGGTTGGGTTTTTTATTTTTGTTTTTCCTAGTAAGTTTTGAAAGTAGTTCGATTTTCGAAGTGTCGAATCAGATTGACGGAATTCAACGGGAAAAATGCTTTTTTATTTTTATTTTCATTTTATCTCCGTTTGTTTGTGATATATGTTTGTTGTTTGTTTGCCTGTTTAATTTATCTTATTAGCACCCTAATGTGTGCTTCCTCTATCAATTTTGTTCTTTGTTAAGTGTAAAACGTAGCAATATGGGTGCCGGGCCAGAAGTTGTTTATGTAGAGTTGATGTTGAAGTGATGGAATATAGAAACTATCTAATATTGTACTCTTTGAGAAACACTTTGAAATGAAATTAAAAAGTATGTATGTTTAATGAAAAAGTATATCCTCTATTTGAGTAAATGTTTATAATTTTCACAAGTGACCATGAAGGCAGTTGTTCTTGATTTAGTTTTCTATCAAGCGATGTAGGGTTTCGAGGGCCTCGAAAGTGGGTTCATTTTTTCTATCAGAGAAGCTTTAGTCTTAATATTTTTCTTTTCAGGATAAATATCTTTCTCTTGTTTTATATCTCAAAACAATTCTTAACATCCCACACCACGATTCAAGATCCAAAGTGTAGACTCTTAGACTTGTGCTCTAGGTTACTGCTGGACATGCGTATGGTGTGTGATGCCCTTTGAATTGATGATTCTTAGAGTTTTAAATGTATATGCTACAGACTTGCAATTAATGCATTTAACTATCACATCTTTACTGTAATAAAAAGAGAGTGACAAATGCACAACGCTTTTTTTTCACCTGGTAGCCAACTTGAATAGGAGGTTCAATTCCACAGAGTCACTATCTATAAACGGCTCAGTTGTTTGGTAATAAGAAAAAAAAGAGGTTGATTTTTTTTTCTTCGGAAAAAAAAAAAAAAAAAAAAAAAAGAAGAAGAAGAAGGAAGAAAAAAAAGGGGAGTGTGTTGCCAAACACACCTAGTATATAACAGACTTCCATCCGAGAGGTTGGTTTGGTGACAGGGAGAACATGGGCTTGACTCCTAGATGGAGAACATGGTTTGAGTATCTTGGGATATAGAGATAGAGATATGATACTTGTCCACGCCAAGACACATCTCGTCCACCCCTTGCCCACGTGACCACTTTTAATTTTAATTTTTGTTTTTTTTTTTAAAAAAAAAAAACCTTAAAGGCAGTGTGGGGGAAACATTTCCCCCAAATCCCCCCACCTCTCTCTCTCTCTCTCTCTCTCTCTCTCTCTCTCTCTCTCTCTCTCTCCATCTGTGCATTTTATGGGATTGGTTAGGGTTTATTCTGTTTCATGTAAGTTTGGTGTTGTGAATTTCATTCTTGAAAATTCAATCCAGATGATATCATTATGAGGTTCCGATTTATTTTCAATCTAAATGATATCATTTTAGTGAAGTTGTCGTGAAGTTTTTCACTTCAATGAATTTGATCAACTAATTATCGAAATTCCAGTCACCCAATGCCCATTTCAAACAAACAAACAACATAGATTAACATTGAGATCTTGGGGAGAAATATTTGGGGGAAAATGTTTCCTCCAGGCTGCCTTTAGGGTTTAAAAAAAATTAAAAGTGGCCACGTGGGCAAGGGGTGGATGGGAGTTATGTCATGGGGTTGACAAATATCATATCTCAGGGGTATAGTGCTAAACGAGATGAAACTCGTGCCTATTAATCAATATTCATTGGTATTATGTTCTTTGGTGGGATTGAGATTAGGTTATGGCTCGATCCGTCTTAAGGGAATGTCTGCAAGCCTCCGTTTTGTAGGTTTGTCTAGACCCCTCTTGACAAGTGGCCAGTGAGTGGGTAAGATGCTATTAGCCTACTATAGTAAAGCCCAAGTTGGGAGTTCCAACCTTCAATCACCCCTCTTTACCCTTTTTTGCTTCCAAAAAAAAAAAAAAAAAACACTACTGTAACATTAATCAACGAGAAATGCTACATGTACTCCTAAGCACATACTGTCGTGGCTATAAAAATCACCATTGGATCCAAAATTCGTTGGTGATTCATTCAAAATCCAATGATAATTTTTACTATCACGTTAGAGAATGTTCAGTTCATAGTGTGGATTTGGGACTGCATGTAGTATTTCCTTTAATTACCGGCAGTCAAGCAGTTTGTGCTTTGGGAATTAAGTTTTGAGTCCACCATCTCACTGTGGGCTGGGCCTATATTGGCCCAATAAAGAAAGAGAGATGTGTCGCTTCCCATACACACAGCGAAGCAGCAGAGAGAAAGTCCAAAAGCTTTTTGGTCTCAGTCAAATGGCGAACACCAGTTCTCACCAAACAGGTACTTTGTCCTCCATTTTCTAGTCTCATGCTTAACAAGGTTTGGGTTTAGGGATACAACCACAAAGTTATTGGAATCCACCTTCTATAGGAGCCTGGGTTTGGGTGCTGTCTTTGTTTCTTGAGATTGTTGTTGGTTTGTAAGCTATGATAGTTGTTCTCTCCTTGCCTTCCTGCAAGGAGCTTTTAATGAATGCCAAATATTGTATATCTGGACCCCTTAATTTGTATTTGCTAAACCTTTAGTTTTGTTATTTTCTAATGTTTTTGGTTAGTTTTAATGTTTTAGTGTTTTGCAGGTCAATGAGAGAAAATAATGATTTTTATGTGGAATTGCAAAGAAGCGGGAAATCAACGGCTGATTGTGGACCTTGTTAGATTGCTTTCATGTGTGACGAAGCACTTAGCTGCAAAGATAGTTCAACTGACTGTCTCTAATTTTACAAGGGCAATTGAGTGGATGAAATGCACATATTTGTATGTCAAAATGAAAAAAAGAATCTTGAAAATTATTTAGTTACAATAGGGACTTCAAGTGACCATAAAGGGAGAGAATAATGTTTTTTCCTAACCTAGCAGCCGTGCTTGAAGGGATATATACACGTGATATTGGCAGCATAGAGGAAAATTGAAGAAAGCCAATAAGCTTGCTGTTAAGTGTAGGACCAAAAAAAATAAATGGAAGAAGAAGAAAAAAATTGAGGAAAGCCAAGCTTGCTGTTACGTAGGACCTACAAGAAAAAAAAAAATGAAGTCGTGTGTACATGAACTGAGCAAAGAAAGCAAATAAGATGTTTTTCTTACACAAGGGTAGAGGCATCATTTTGGTTTCTTTTTCTAACCCTAGCAGCACCCAATAAAAAACTTGTTTTTTTTTTTTCTTCGTAAAACCTGAGAGGCGCGTGAGTGAGGCACAACGCCGTTCACGTTTCTCCTCCTCCTAGCAGTTTGGTATGTCTTCATCTTACACTATTTTTTTCTTGCATTTTTTTTTCCCTTTTAAGTCTCTTTAATATTCATGCGTTTAATTCAAGGTTTTGTGGTGTTTGTAGTCATGACATTCAAAACCCTCAAACTAAGGTTGAGGACGAAGTCCCAATTATGATTAACAACATTGATCTCACGTTTGTAATATTTTCCAATTTAATGAGTTTGATTTTCTAATTTTTTTTACTTTAACTCAATTTTGTAGAATGATTCTTGGATATCTTTAATGATTCAAGGATACATTTGATGATTTAATATAGTTTTATTTGATTGATTGCATGGTTTTTATTTATTAAAAAAAGGGAAAACTACAATTTACCCCCATAAAGTTGACACGAATTTGCAATCCTGGTACCAATGTTTTGATTGCGTCAATTGCAGCCCATAAAGTTCAAGAAATTTACAATCCACCCCCTTCCGTCCAATTGCTCCGTCTGATAAACAGAAGTGACCCCACATGCGTGGCACAAGCCTTTTTTAGACAAAAGTTGACAAAAATGCCCTCATTTGTTACAAAAACGCATTGTTTTGGTAAAACACCACAAAAACAAGTCCTTCCACGTACGTCGTCGTCTTGTTCGCCTAACCTCCATGCAAACTCACCACCGTCCATGTACAAGGTCTCACATCGCAAACCTGAAAGCTTTTCTGAGTGGTTGTACACCTCTGTTTGGTTCTAAAACACCGACGTGAAGGAAAAGGCCTCCAAGGAGCAGCTCTTCTGTTCGCCTCTGTTTTCATGTTTTAAAACAGAGGTGAACAAAGCCATAAGGATTTCCTAACAAAACATAGTTACCATGTGGACCAAGTCATGAGATTTGAACACTTCTTCGTCATGCACGGTCTTTCAAGGGATTACATGAGCAAGTATGTAGATTCTTCATTTGTTTGCTGCTCTTTTTATTTCTTTTGTTTATTGACTTATTTTCTTTTATTTTCATTTGAACCCTCAGACGGAGCAACCTTGGGTTGATGCCCCTGTATTGCCACATGATCTGTATAGAGGTTGTGGAACTAAGAGTACGAGTGGAAGTAAGTTCAGAGCTTTTCTTGAATAGGATTCTTGTTCTTCAGTTATTCGGTCTGAAGAAGTGTTTCTTTACTTTGAGGTAATTTTTTTAGTATATAGATTGTTTTTAGTTATAATTTTATCTTCTTGTAGTTGTATGCCAACATGCCTGGTCTTATTTTAATGTACGTATAGTGTCTTCTATATAAAAGAGGAAAAAAAAATTGGTAATTTTTCATTTCTTGTTTATTAACTTGTTGATTTCTTCCATGCCTGTGTCTGTGTGTGTTAAACAATGACATAGAAGGAGTCAGGTTGATCAAGTTGATCTGGGTAAAACAAATTTCATTTTGTTTATTTTCTTCTTCTCTGTCCTTGGAACTGTTCATTGGGTTTGGAATTGCATTTTTTTTGCCTTTTCCATTGGAAATGGAGGCCTGGAATAAAATAAAAGAGAAGCCGGGAAGACTGAGAAGCGTTTTGTGAAAAAATGAGGGCATTTTTTTGTCCACCTTTGTCTAAAAAAAGCATGTGTGCGGCATGTGGGGTCACTTCTGTTTCATCAGATGAAGCAATTGGACGGAAGGGGGTGGATTGCAAATTTCTTGAACTTTATGGACTGCAATTGACGCAATCGAAACATTGGTACTAAGATTGCAAATTCGTGTCAACTTCATGAGGGGTAAATTGTAGTTTTCCTTAAAAAAAATTGGATATCCCTTGTGATTTAGTCTACGAATACAATTGATGTTTTTATTTAAGTTCGATATCTTGTTGTGATTTACGGATACACTAGATGATTTGATTTAAATTGGATTTCTTTTGTGATTTGTATAAAGAATGGATACATGGGATTGTTTTGATTAATTGATTTGAAGCAAAAGTAAAACATACTTAAGATTTTATTGTGAGAACTTTGGGAAATATTATTGATCATGGGAATATGTTGCTATGAATTTGTGAGTGCGGATTCTAAAATTTTAGTGGTTTTTTCTATCAAATGTTCTTTATCAATTTTAATTTAGTTTATTATTTAGCATAAAAATTCCAAAAATTTGGAACTAGGTTAAAATAGAAATTGATTTTCATAACACAATCCCCTGTAGATTCGACCTTGCACTTGCACACACACTATATTACAAATGATTTAGTCCAACCAGATTCTACAATCTGCCAAACATCAAAAGATGCTCATACGGGCTTTCCAATAGCCATAATTTGTGCCATCAAAGGCATGAACGGAATTAAGAGTTTGAGACATGATAAAATCAAGAGTCAAGGATTGCACTCAGGAAATTAATCCAATAAGAGTGAACCCGCTCTGATTCCAATTGAAAAATAAAGACTCATAATTTAACGTGTGTGTGTGTGATCAATTGTGTAACAAAATATTTAAATGCGGAATTTAAAAGAGACAAATATTTTGTTGACGAAGTGGAAACCCTTATCAAGGGAAAAACCCTTCCGGGGTAGCTAAACCAAGGAAATTCACTATTCAGAAGACTAAGCTAGTTACAAAGCATTCATACTCAGTTACCTCTACTACAGTAGTCATACTTTTTAACTCTGACACATACCTATACGTGAACGCTTCCCAACTAGACCTCCTGTCTGAAGGGGTCTTCAATGGACTCTTTTAACTTAGGGCTCATCGCTAAACTAGACTTCAATGGGTTGATCAAATCACACAAATGAAACTCTAAGAGAGCTAGCAAATCTAACTATCTCTGCCTAAACACCATCTCTTAGTACAATGGAATTCAATATCGAATTCTTAAAGAATACATGCCTAGAGACCTTTATATATAGGCTTTAGAAGACCTAATAACATTCTAATTCGGAGTTCTCTGAGCGGCGTCTGGACTAAGACAGTGGACGTCTGGACGGCAAGGAGCAACCGACTTCTTTTCACGCGATCTCACGCGCTTCTTCATTAATCTTCAGCCATCGAGTCCGGACGGCATAGCCCTAGCGTCCGGACGGTTGCATGCTGTCTTCACTATTCGCAACCTTCAATTTGCTGTTCAGACACTTGTGCGAACAGGTACTCTCGGGAGTTGGTGTTCGGTGGGCTGTCCGGACATCTGTGCGAACATGAGTTCCCTGTGGTTGGTGTCTGCTGAGGTGTTCGGACATTTCTTCGAACACTGGTGGGATTCTGGACGCTTCATCTGAGTCGTCCGGACGGTAATAAGGGAACCACCTTTGCTGAGTTGTAAGTGCGTCAGAATCTTCATTGACTTCCGGAAATTGCATTTCTTGATATTTGTGACACTAAACTTGTTATATTAAGGCTTTCCATGTTGAGAAAAAAACCTTTGAATATTCTGAAGCCTCTGAATAAATACGACATCCCTGTTATAGCAGCACACTAATATGGTAGTGATTTTGTCAACAAAATGTAGCTAATAAACTAACACTTTTTAAAATCGTAAATCATTTTCATCAAATGGCAGACCCATTCGACCCTCTATTAAACGACGCAGTCGACCACCACCAGAATCTGGCCAGTGCCGGAATCTGACAACTTCCGGTCACTGTCGCTGGATTTGATGACCGAAATTCGGCCACCTTGGCCAGAATCCAGTCAGCCCAGATTCTAGTGACCAGAATGGTCGGATTCCGGCCATCTGGCGAGGCCAGATCCCGGCCTATTGGCTGGATTCCGACCAGAATGGTCGGCTTCGGGCCGTTCTGTGCTGGATTCTGGCCATTCTGCCAGATTCCGACACAAATGGCCAAATTTCAGCCACTTTCAACGGAATCTGGTCAACCCAGATTCTGACGAAACTGTCCGAATTTTGGCAATAGTAGCCGAAATCTGGTAGAAGTGGTCGGAATCTTGCCGGTCAGTGACGAAATCTCATCACTGACGATTTTTATATTATTTTACATTAATATTTATATGTTGTGAATAAAAATTGATTTTTATAAGTTAATATGATTGAATGAAAATATAAAAAAATATTTGTAATTTTCCGTACGCGCTAAATATTGGAAAATGCTTTCGACGAAAAATATTTTTCTGAAAAATGACTTATCTGAAACTATTTTATGATAAAAACCATTTTACGTCAAAATAAACGGAGCAATTAGAAAGGCTATTTCTACATTTTTCTTATTTTTGTGATTCATCAAAAAAAAAAAAAAAAATTCTTATTTTTGTGGTTGGTTCTTGGTCTGGAGGAATTCCCGCTTCATTGCACAGGATAGGGCCTTTGGGTTGGGGATGTGGGAGTGTGGATAACTGTACTTGCTTGTCTCTGCTTGGCCTCGTTATGGAACAATGTATGCACGCCTGGCGAGATACCCACATACACAAATGTCAGGGAAATGTATTGGAGTTGACGAAGTTGGGGCTTCGCCAAGTTATCAGTGAGGGGAAAAGAAATGGGTGTTTCACTTTTCGTCCCAACTTTTACAATTCAATTTCACTACAAGTTTGGAGCTCTAGATGCTCTGTCGGAAAACTGAAGGCCAAAGCAGCGAAGTGCCGTTGTGCTTCATTGGCCAGGGACGCCCAACAAGAAGATGGAGAAGCAGAAGATTTTCAAGTACTGGCGGCTTTGAGAAGCAGTTTCAACGATATTGTAATTGTCGATACTCCGAGTTCCAGGATGCTGCTTCTCGACTCTACTCGTATGCTCTCTCTATCTCTCTCTCTCGCACACACACGCAGAGCCCTTTTGAGTTTTGATCCAGCTATTTATTTGTGTTTTACTTTGTTGATGCACGCAGATAATGTCCATAGCATTCTTTACAAGGACCGTAAATGGACTGGTTCCTATTGGGTATGTCAGCTTCTCTACTGATTTTTTGTTCCTTTATTTTCTACCCGGTATATCGTTCTTGGAAAGTTCGCTATCTTGTGCAATTCATCTATGTAACATGATACTTGAAAGCACATAATTGCTGCGAAGTGGGTATATTTCTCGAATGAATTGTGGAACTTATGAGATTGTGTCTCCTTCTGGTTTTGGTTTTATTGCTGTCACAGAAATATCTATAATGTAGTTTTTACCAAAAAGAAAGATATCGGTGATGTAAAAAGAGTTCGTCTTGTGTTAGATTTCTACCTTTTCATAGCTCTCACCACATACTTGATTGTAGTTTTTTTTTTTTTTTTTTTTTTTAAATTTGAAATGTTGATCTTGAGGACGATAAGATTGATCCTGAGGCTTTCAAACTTGCTTTTCTTGAGGCTTTAGCACTCAAAACATAAAAGAAAAGGAAGATGAGAAAAGGACAATGCCTACCGCTAATCAAGTCCTATGTCTCTTCTAAGAGCAATGTACTTGGAGAAAGTGTAAGGGGCCAGTGGATTATGTACTGGTTTTTATATTGTTTCTGATATTCTTATTACAAATTCTCTGAATTTTACCAATGATGCTTTTACCTAGATAGAAGTGTACGTTCAATAACAACCAGAAAGTAGTCAACTACTGTCACCAAGCAACCATGTTTAGTTGTCTGCACAAACATATATCCATCATCAGTTGGTAAACCTCCTGGTGGTTGTTCAGCCGTTCAATTACAGACCTCCAGCATTTTATTTCTGTTATGAAAGTGCATTATGAATTGTTGTCTCCATTCCATTGTATTCTCCATTATGAATGATCTTGTGTATATAAATTGCTGTCTCCATTCCATTGCCTCTTTCTAGTATTAAGGTAAAGTTTTTAATTTTATTTATTTATTTGTTTATTATTATTATTATTATTTTAAAGTTGGAGTCAATCCGTGGTTGTGGATAAAAAGCTTGGGCATAATCTGGAGAAAATCTTTAAAGTTAGTTCTGTTGCTCATCAGAGAATCTCTCCGTAGTTGTGTCTTTTGTCCTCAGGACCTTTTTGGTGTGGTTAATGACTTGGCTGTCTTGAATGATGAAAAATATGCCTGTTTATTTTGAGAACTGCTTGTGACAGTGGTTATATGAAAAATAATTCCAAAGTCCATGGAAGGTACTCAGGTCAGATGTTAGAGAGGGTGAGGTAACACACCTCACGAAAATGATAAATTGGGTGGAAAGAGCAGAGGACACGAGAGATACCTTTCATGAAGGTGATGGAGTGAGTGAAAAGAGCAGAGGACCTGGGGAAGAGAGAGAATTGATCATGACTGATTAACCATTTTTAGGCAGTGTTCCCACAACTTATGTTTCTTCTTCTTGTCACAGGCATTGATGAGCTATCCATCTAGATACAAATCTGATTATGAATCATTACTCAAAGATTGCTCTGTCATAGGTTTTAGACCCAACTATACCATAGCATGGTGATTTCATGCTATAAACCAAAAATTTAGGTGGAGTAACTTCTTGGGATACCTCTAACTATTTTCTTCTTAACAAGAATTTTTTTATGGATTTTTGAGTGGCAAAAATGTTCACATCTGAAGGTTGAGGACATGTTTCTTTCTCTTCCACTGACAGCTGACTTAGGAGAATATTCATTGCAATCAAGACTTAGTGAATTTTCCATATATAAAAACATTGGTCAGATTGATTAACACAAATGACTTTATTATGTATGAATCTATAGCTATTTTTGTCAATCACAATACAAAGATTTATGTCCTTTCTAATCAGCTATCACATGCTTCTTTGGTCATGCTTTCCTTGCCTTGAACTTTTCCTGTTATTGCATTATGTTGCAGAGACTTTGACTTTGCCATGCAGATGATAAGTGACTGGTAAATTTACATGGTTTTCTGCCTTAACTAAATTTATGACAAAATTTATGCTGTTTATGCATTTGGAGGGAAATGGAAATAATATATTATACCACTGATCTCAGCTATCCATTCATCATTCAATTGGTTAAATTACTTCCAAGTTAACATTACTTGGTCATTATTCTCAAATTCTTTGTATTGCGAGAAAGAAAGGATCTGTAAGGATGTCACATCCTGCTCATCTTCTCTCACTTGCTGTCTATTATGTAAAATATATGTGTCTCTGTGTGTGTAATTTTTTATGTGCACGTGCTTGTTTGAATTAAAAATTAAAAAAATTACATCCCTTCCATGTGTTCTCTAATATGTTGAATCATACAGGATGAGTTCGCTAGCTTGCCAGCTATTGTTCCAAAAGGTCCCATCGCAATCTTTGGTTTGGTAAGTCTTTGGAATGACATGGAAATCTTCTTTGAAGTTATAGTAATATAATATTTTTATGAACCATACTTGCAATTTCATTTGTGAAGTCATATTATTCTGTTTTAGGGTGGTGGAACTACTGCTCGTCTAATGCTCGACTTGTGGCCTTCATTGCAACTTGATGGCTGGGAGATTGATGCAATTGTAAGGGACATTAAGTATCTTTCCAAATTCATTTATATCTATGTATATAATTTGAAAATATGATGGTTTCCATCATGATCTGCTTTCTTCCTGATAAATTAACTTTCATCTTGGATTATGGTTGTGTTTCTTTTTTTCCTCTTTAGGATGTAGAGATGGCGGAATATTTAAATTAACAACATAGGAGACTTGTCATGCAGTTAGTCAGTTACTGTCAGGATGCACTTTAGATTTTCAGACTCCACCAGTCAACTTGTCTGTTAAAAGATGATATGTATATAAAAAGATCCAGGACCTACTTCGAGCTTGAAGATGCCAGAAATTATATTGATTGTCAACTAATTTTCAAAAGGAAGCCTAGAAAAGACCTCTTGTGATGTGCTAGTTATCCAGCCCAAAATTTCTAATAATTGGAAGGCATTGAGCTGGATTTCATATAATATTTCAATATGTCATGCATTGACTGATGGAGACAAGTGGTAGTACCCTTATAAAGTTTATAAAAGGCGTGGAAAAGATGCTTCCACTGACCAAACTTTAATTTGGCATATGCTAGATGATGTGGAGCCTACTTGGGGAGCTTGCATAACATAATTAAAGTCTAATTAGGGTTTTTTTTTTTTTTTTTTTTTTTTTTTTTTTTTATTATTTTTTTTAATGTATTTGGACTTAATTTTATTATTGGGTTTTATTCCATAGCCCATAACAAAGAGGTCTTAGTGTTAGACTACTTGGACCTCTTCCCCTATCCACTAGAATCCAAGCTTCATTAGGGTAGCCAATGATTAGGAACTAGAATCTATTGACTCCTTTGTCAATTTATTATAGTCCTTGAAAACTCATCCGGGAGAAGTGGATTGTATGTTGTGGACACCATCTAGCAGCCATGGTTTTGCAAGGAAGAGCTATTATAAAATGTTATAGTCAGGTGAGCATGGTTCATTCCCTTGAGAAAGTATTTGGAAGGTTAAGGCCCTCCTCGCATTGCTTTCTTCTTATGGACAGCTAAGGAGTAGAATCCTTACAGTGGAGAACCTTAGAAGGCGGGGTTTCTCTCTAGCTAATTGATGTTGCCTTTGCGAAAGGAATGAGGAAACTATTAAATTACATTCTCATCCACTGCGAGTATACTACTGATCTCTAGCACTTGGTTCTTAACATATTCAGGCTTTCTTGGGTGATGCCTAGTAACATCCTAGAACTACTTCATTGCTGAAATTTCGAGGGAGGGGTCACCCCAAAGTGGCAATCTGGAAAGTTATTCATGCTCTCTTAATATGGAGAATTTGAAGAGAAAGGAATCGGTGCTTCTTTGAGTATAGCGAGTCCAATGTGTTTTTTCAAAATTCCTCCTTTCTATAATCTCTTTTGGATTGGGTTATTGTAAATGTTCCTAATTTTGACTCAGAGAATCTAGTAGATTTGATTTGTTTTTTTAAATTGTAGTAGTCTTTAGGATATTCAGCTCTGTTGTATACTTTCGTGTACAAGGGCTTTGCCCTTTTCTTTCAATAATATCATTAATATTCATAAAAATAAAAATAAAAATAAAAAATTCAGTATTAGGTTTCATTAGTTATTTGGTTTGGGCTTAGTAGTTAAAGCCTAAGGCGTCCAAGTCCATTAGGGTTAGGCATTAGATGCCTATAAATGTATTAATGTAAATGTTTTCTTATGTGATGGTGACTGAAAAGGATAAAAAAACTTTTCCTTTATGGATTGTATGATGCAACCATTTGAGATGTGATGCCAAGATGTGATACTTAGGTTTGCCTTTCTTATTGAAGTTTTCCTTTGAAATTTGCAAAATTTTCAATCATTATCATAAGATTTGTGGAAAGTCCATTGATCATTTGTTCCTGCATTGTATGGTTGCTACAGAATTGTAGAGTATGATCTTACAACTATTTGCTATTGTGTGAGTAATGCCGCGATCAATGAAAGAGATGTTGGGGAGTTGGAGGGGGCAAAAGGGCAACTGGTTGTTGATGTCGATTTGGAGAATGACTCTGTTGTGTTTGATGTGGTGTCTATGGAAGGAACAAAATGCATGTAGTTTTGAAGATTGTGAGACTGGTTTGATTAACTTGAAGAAGTTGGTGATACAAACCTTATTCATGTGGAGAGTGACGATATAGTCTATGTCTGAGTGTTTTTATTCTGATTTTTTAGAAATGTGCTCTTTTTTCTCTTTGAATTAGAGATATCATGTATACATCATGTGTACTTTGGGTTGCGTCTCTTTGCGCTTTTTTTGACATATACTTATAAAAAAAAAAAATGATTGAAATGGATAAAAATTCCAGCAACTATTGCTTTACAGATTGTGTGATGCAACCATCTGAGGTGTGATGCCGAAGAATCCTAGATGTGATATTAGGTTTGCCTTTCTTATTGTAGTTTTCCTTTGAAATTTGCAAAATTTTCTAGCAAGCCCTAGAAATTTAGATCAATTCTTTCTCTAAAACCCTAAACCGCCATATTTTCATAAGATTCACAAGCAGAAAATAAAAATATATTCATGGCTACTATTCACGTCACTGTTCATGCATGCTACTCATACAGCGTCAATGCGTCATGGGTATTGTTCACATAGCGCTTGTTCTACATCACGGACATACTTCATATATGTAAAAACCTCTAAAACTTACTAGTAACTCGAACTACTATCATGTGTAAACGCAAAAAGTTGGGACTAAGAGGTCTAAATACTGGAATTCAGAATCCTTGAGATTTATTTTTCTACTCTATATGCTACATACTAAACCACCTAGTTATTCCTACTAGGGTATTTCTTTAAAACAGTGAACAAGATATCATAGGACTTCTCTCAAGAAGCATATGCTCTATTTCCATTTTACGAACACTGTACCTGTAACAACCCAGAGAAAGCGCCTACCACATTTGCACTAGTTAATTTGAAGCTTTCTTAGAATCACTTATAAAGCTCAGTTTGACCTAGTACGTAAGCAATATGAGACTTAGCACCCTTGAGTACCTTTGTAATCCACCCACTCAATGTGGGCAATTCATCTTCCCAATGTGGAATTAGCTTTATGTAGTGTCATAATCTCCCCCACTCAAATCTTTGACATCTTCGTCAAGATCTATGTCATGCAGTGCTTCATCGCCACATGGTGTTACTAGGCTACTCTGATATCAATTGTAACAATATGGGTAAAACACGAGCCAAATATATGCTTTCGCTCCAAAAAAAACTGGTCAATTTTGAGCTTTCATAGAATCACTTATAAATGTTAATTTTATCTAGTAAGTAATGTGTGACTTAGCACCCATGAGTGCCTTTATAAACTACCCATTTTATTCTAGCTACTCATATTCCCAATGTGGGACCGGAGTGTTACAGTACTAAGCTGTATTTATATTATTTCAACTTACTATATAAAAGTAATCTATTGCGTGTGATAGAGAAGCATTAAATAGGATATTATGGTCCAATTTTGTATAGCATTCTTAATGTGCAATTTATCAGCTGTGGGAATTTACTAATCATAGGATTTGAAAACCCAGGATTTAGCGGGGCTTTTCATTTATTTGTTTTTCTTTTCCTAGTAAAGGTGTAAGTACAAGTATGGCCATTATTGCAATATGAAGCATGGTAATGGTATAAGAAAGGAAGTTATAATCATTTCAGATGGTAAGATCAATGCAATACACATAACATCTGATGTCAGACTCATACCTGACATATTTTACTTATAAAAAAAAAAATCATTTCAGATGGTTATAATTGTATGGGTTGTCTAGTTTTCTGTCAGCTCTGAAGGGATGTTTTGGGTTTAGCTACAGGATCAAATACGATCATAATATGCTAATTTTCTGACTCTGTAAGACGGGTAAAAAAATATGTCAGGTATGAGTCTGACATCAGATGTTATGTGTATTACATTGATCTTAATTGTTTTAACTAAATCCAAATGTTTTATTGCAAGGATATCATATCTGCATTAGTTAATTGCTTCAAAGGTTTTTTTATTCACAGGTGACTGCATCTTTACCTGATTTTTGCATTTCAGTTGATTGATAAAGCAAGAGAATATCTTGGGCTGTCAGATCTTGAGAAACTTACTCTAGCTGGTGGTATACTCAATGTACATATTGGCGATGCCTTTTCACAGTCAGTTAATGTGTCTGGAGGATATGCTGGTGAGATCCTTGTGTGGATTGCTTTTTGTATTATGTATTTCACCTCCTCTTCCTTTCGAAGCTTTTGAATGGTTTGAATTTAGGAAATATAATTGTGTTTTAGGGTATTTTGTTGTATGCTTCTGGATGGGTTGTGCGCCTTGTTAGTGAACCTCTTTACTATTCTCAAAAGAAGCAAAAATAAATTAATATAAAAAAAGGTGAAGCAGGGATTTTTATTGCAATACCAGGAATATTTTAGTTAGCTTTCTTTTGTTTCAATAACTTGTGCTTGCAATTATTATCAGGCATTGTTGTTGACTTGTTTTCTGACGGAAAAGTATTGCCACAGTTGCAAGAGGTATGTATCTCGTATCATTACATGAATAGTTGGGCCTTGGCTTTTGATGTTGTGTCTTGGTCTATGAGGTTTGATATTTCTGGTTCAAACAAGCATTGTGTTTTCCAACACGATACTAGTGCACGTCTAGATTTAAGTTTGCTGAAAGTTTCAATCATATCATCAACTGTTTGGTATACTCCACTGCGATCATTTTCATTTTGAGCCAAGGATGTACACTGTAGTATCCTCTGATGTATCTGATTACCTATAGGTCAGTTTTTCTCTTGTCATCTACAACCATTGCTTGGCGTACTTGAATATGTTTCCCACATTTACTTATTTGTTGGTTTTTCCTTGCTTTCTGAGTGCTTTGGCAGGTCACAACTTGGTTAGAATTGAATGATAAATTGATGCCCAACGGTCGTATCATGGTGAACTGTGGTGGCATGGATGAAGCATCTGTTGTGATGGATGAAACACTTTATCCTAAAACTTCTTCAATTGATGGAACCTGGGTGCAAAATTCTACTGTCAAGGCACTATCAAAAGCTTTTCCTGGACAAGTAGGGTTTCTTCTGCTTAAAATATTATGTTCATTTGATTACCCTGTTGCTGCATCTGATCTTTCTTCAAGAGTTTTACAATAATCTTGCCCTTTTTCAAATTAATATTGACAGAACATATAATCTTGTTTTACAAGTCATCTAAAGATCTTTAATTGTTGCTTATCCATATATCCTAAATGTGGAAAAGGTCTTCTCCTATTACGAAAGAAATTTAAAAGGGTGAGCTACTTTTTGTCGGTCTGTTGACTGGCAAAGTCACAAAAAGATTAGGATCTGTTTTGTTGTCCAATGCAACTGGATAGTTCCAATCGTATTTTTCCAACAAAAAATACATGAAACACTTCTTTTTTATGATGGTTGACATTCTGTGGCCATTCATAAAATTACATGCAAAACACAATAAAACAATTAAATTTTGATCGGACATCTAACAGGCCCTAGGCTGTAAGGCCAATTTAATGTTTAAGAAACAAAGAAAGAGAAGACGAGACATGATATTTGTTTGTAGTGGTTGTAGATGTGACTTTTAGAATCTAACTGAGGACCATGTTTTTTGTTGTAGATTTGTTTTTCTTTCTTTTTTCTTTTTTTTTTAAAATGAATGACAAAACCCTCGTACACCAAAAGTATACAAGAGAACCGAATACCCTAAAGGCTTCTACAATTTAAAAAACAAATCAAATCTACTAGATCCTTTGAGTCAAAATTAGGAACATTTACAATAACCCAATCCAAAAGAGATCTCAGAAATGACGATTTTTGAAAAAAACACATTAGACTCGCTATCCTCAAAGAGGCACCGATTCCTTTCTCTTCAAATGTTCCACATTAATAGAGCGGGAAGAACTTTCCAAATTGCCTCTTTGAAGTGTCCCTACCCTTGAAATTTCCTGTAATGAAGAAGCTTTAGGATGTTACTTGGCATGACCCAATAAACCCCGAAAATGTTAAGAACCAAGAAACTAGAGAAAGGTTGATACTTGATTATATCTGTGGTGTTTCTCTTTAGAGATTGAAGAATCAATGGTTGGCAAGGCTAAAACTAAATAAGTGGACTTTACTTTGTGGTTAACAAGATTAAGATTAGGGTAAATTACAACAACCTTCCTCAAGGTTTTGGGAAATGTCAGAGACTTACTTCCTAGTTCGAAAATGAGATTCAACCCCCTAAGGCAGTTTGTTTTTCTAATTTTTCAACTCATTTAATTGCAGTTGAGCAAGAATGGCCTATTTTTTTTCACTCATTTGTTAGTTTATAGGGAAATCTATTTTGAAAACAAAATATTCTGTCAATGTAGGTAACGACAAATTAATGACATAGTATATCTGTTATATGTATCGCAAACCTCAGGGACCTGAGTTTCAAAAATGAATGTATGAAGTAAGTCCTTGACATTTCCTTATACTTCAAGAAAGGTTGGTGTAATTTACATGTAAAATCCAATATGTAGATTTATTTATTTATTTTTAACTAGGAGTAAACTAGAGGGTCTGCCAAAAAGTGATGACAGATTAGGGTGCATCAGGTAGGAAAGTGTTGTAGAATTAGAGTCTGATTAGGTTGGTAACATGTTGGATTTGGTATGGGCCACCTATTTGCCGTCCTCATCCTAAACCGTCCTTGGCTTTAATCAGGAGGTTCCATCCTTGCCTTATGCAATAAACTTATTCTTGTCCAGCTGCGTCCTAACAGCCTAAATTTCTAGAAGTAATCCCAAACAGCCTAAAAATGGTGCTTACTGAATTGAAATTTGGAACAGCCTTAAAAGAATTAGTAAAAGGAAAAATTCAAACTAAATAATTTTAACAAAAATTTCAGATAATCGAAATTTGTTATTGGGGATGTAGAAGTTTAGTAGGTGATGAAGTAGGCATGGAAACAAGGGTATCAACTGTTGATATTATTTTCAACCCATTAGGAGTACCTTCAACGGGTCCAAGATATGGAGAAAAAAATACAGGGAAAAGATGCTCACTAGTTTTACTTATAGTAGGATACCCCATACCTGCCCATATGCTTAAGGTGGCAGGGAAAACCCCATTAGAGGTGTGGTAAGACGATAGCACCAGGCGGCGGAAGAAATTTCCAATCCTACATCTGAACTGAAGTGGATAAATGCCCCAGAAGTCTCAGAGGGATTTTTGTCTTTTTCTTTTTTAAGGTTTAAAAGCTATTTAGATCCAAAAGAAATTTAAGGGATATTCAGAAACAGGATAGACAAACAGGATTTTAGAAGACCCATAGGTAATTTATAATAGTTAGGACTCAACTTTGCAAACCAGAATACCAAGCTTCAATGGGCTAGCTTGTGGAGGGAAAATATAAGAATGCTAGAGGGTTCTTCATACCTCATAATTAAAAGTTTCCCCAATGCTAGAAGGTTGCAGTTTCCTGCTTAAGCTGGTGTAAGTGAGATAGCTAGTTTGCATAACGTGGCTCATCATTCCAAAGAATTGTTAATATTGATTATTATGGCGCATGCATCTTTATACATTTGTAACTTATGATGTGCTTTTGTTGTTGTGGTTATTGTTTTTCTTAGGGGTCCGCATGGACCCCCTTGGGTTGGTTGCCGTTCCTTTCCAATGGCTGAATTGAAGGGGGCCACCAGAAATAAACCCCGCACCGGCCAACTACTACAAGACTCCCGAATTGTGCTGACACTGATAATCATGGATAAGTGGTCCGTTGATTTATCAGTATAAACGGTGTTGCAGATTGGGGGAACCCTGCTACCAGATCTTGCAGGCAGCAGGGTTCCGCCAATCTGACCCTACCACCTAGTCTGGTGGTGGGGGTACGAGATGTTTCACCTGATTGCTAGATCTGGCGGCAAAACCATTGGATCGGCTATTTTTTCCACCCTTAGTTTTTCTTCTTTGCTTGTTACTAATGTCCAGTGCACACCTTAGACAGACGAAGAAAGCTCATGGTTTGAAATTTGACTAATGCAGTTAAGCTGGAAGAGAATGCCAAAAAGATGTGGTGAAAATTATCTAGCACTGACAGGACCTTTGCCAGATTTGACTTCATGGTCTGCTGCAGTGCCAGATCCTCTGAGTGAGAGTGTAAAGCATTGGAAGGCTTTAGCCTAGAAAAAGGTTAGCTTTTTATGTACATATCATATATGATATGCATGATTAGGTTGGATGCAACTCTAGAGCCTAGAAAAAAGGTTCAATGTAATTCTTATGCAAAATGTTACACGCGAAGACATTGATCTGTATTTCTTATATATCCATGATTTGGTTTGATTGGTAGTAATTTGTGTTTACGTGTCAGGTTCATCAGGTCGTGTGAACGCACGCTAACTCAACCTATTTAGTTAAATGAATCAGACTACCAACCCTAATTTATTAATTGCATGTTGAATTCACGAGTCGTGTAAAAAATTGACAATCCTAATTGCTACTTTGCAAGTAGCTGATGATGCAGATTGAGAGTACGTAGTAAGACAACAACTTGATGAAATGAATCCTAAAGATAAGATATGTGACGTAGAAACGACGGATTCAACGCTCATATCATTGGCATATAATTAGGAATGAGAATAAGATATTTTCGATCAGTTGGAAGCTAGCTAGCTTGCCCCTTAAGTTGATTAACAATCTACAACTCATCTCAACATGTGTATATATATATATATATATATTATGTAATACGTATAAGCAGCTAGCCATAGGATTCCCATCTCTCATTTAAGCCAGAAAGTTAATGTTCATATGCATGTGTAGTGTTCGTGAAGGCAACGGCGCCAGTTGTGTTGTGTAAATAAATACATATATGTATCTAATCTGCCATTGCGCTACGTTGAAGCAATATGGTTACTCTAGTAATTATATGCAAATGTCGTGTACGTATATATATAAATAAATGGTGTTTAATTACTTCTTCTTCTTCAGCGTGTTTGACCAGGAACAGAGAGAGAGGGTTGCGTGGGAATCCCTTCGATCGGTGGGGCGAAACAAAAAGCCATCCTGATCCGGGCTTTTGTGTATTTGAATATTGATTAAGCTAACCGAGGCCTTGATTTGTGTACGGTGTCGTATCACCACGTGTAAATGCCGCGGACTTTGCGGATTTTTGCTTTTTCTCATCCAAACCCTCCTCACGTGCCAAACCCACCAATTAATGTCATTTCTCAATTTCTTTTCTTTTCTTTTCTTTTCTTTTTTTTTTTTTTTTTTTGGTGAATGTACGTACGTATGAGAGATACATTTTGGGTGTACTTAATTATATATAATAATGTTTGTTAATTTAGAACAAGATACATATATCTGCCTTTCTGTTGGCTTCCATTATGCTTGACAAGTAATGCTATTTATACATCAATTAGGTGTACGTTCAGTGCATTTTGACAGAATGTGACCCACATCAAAATGTACTTTTTAGTAGATTGTTATACAACTACCATACATACAATTGAGATGACGTAACAGTGAAAATCAACTTTTTTTTCTTTTTTTCTTTTTTTCTTTCTTACAACGGCTGATTCTCATTGCTACATCATCAAGTTGTATGGCAATCGTATAATAGATAGCATTACTGTTTTTTTTTTTTAAAAAAAAAAGAAAAAGAAATGAGTAATTCAAATAAGATGACTTAACAATTAAAATCAGTACTTGATTTTTTTTTTCTACAAAAAAGAAAAAAAAAGAAAAAAAAGATTTACAAATGCTAATTCGAACGTTAATTTTTACTGTCATATCATCAAGTTGTATAACAGAATGCTAAAATCTAAATATTATGATGATTTATAGAGTATTACCTTTGTGGGGTTCATGGTATTTTTTATTTTCCTCATATTTTAAGGTCTACCTAGGATCCGGAATCATGATTCATTATTCGCAGCGCCCAAAACCAAAAGAATGCAATATAATGGGGGTGATTAATTTAATAATTAAGTAATAACAAATGTGTGGGTTTTGAATATCTAAAACAACTCCCCTGTTTCACACTGACACTGAATTTGATGCAATTTCACACTTTGGTGAACACGATTATCAGAGTTCTTGAACCCAATTACTATTTTCTTAATCAATTTCATACAAATTTTTGCTAAAACTCATATATTATCGATTATCGAAAACCGGCTCTCGCAAGGAAAGCCTAAAGAAGAAGAATTTTTTTTATTTTTTTTAATCTGAGGCTAAGATCAGAAAAGTAGCATAAAAAAAGGATAATATTAATTAATTAAACCGAAAAATTAAATAAGAGGGTGGAATAATGGAATGAAAGGGAAAGTTCCTTCATTCCTCTTTGACTCTGACCTTGTGTGTGCATATATAATTGAAGACAGATAGATTACAGTACTGCATGCGAACACAGGAATTAATTAAATAAAAAAAATATTTAAAACAAGCTTAGCTAGAGTTAAGAGATAAAAGAGGTTCATGATCAATTAGTAATTGACAGTTAGTTAATTAGCAGATTTTCTTCATCCTAATGAGGCGATTTTCTGGACTAAGGTCTCCCATTCAACGGACATTTCCCAAAATATCGACTTTTTTTTTCTTTTTTTCTTTTGTTTTTTTTTGGGTAATAATACCAAAACACTCTTTTGATCATAATCCATATAGCCCTCGTCAGAACAAGAAATAGCGCCCGCATTCTAAAACTATAATATATTAATATAAATTTTCCTTTATTTCTGTGCCTTTTTCCTCTTGTCAGTCAGTCCTAAAGCTTTGCACTGATCCAAACACATCTCTCTCTCTCTCTCTCTCTCTCTTTTAACCCCACGCCGTGCCCTTGAAGCCAAGATATTGGCAGCCTCAAGCCTCCGCTGTCTGCTTTGCTGCTGTGGCCGGTTGTCTTTGTTCTTTGCTACAAAGCAAAAAGTTTTCTACTGCAAATTAAGGTTTGCTATTTAATCTTTGTCACTCATTTTTGCCATTTTTTTTCTCCCATGGAAATCTTCGGCTTCTCTCTTTCTTACTACTTGATGAGACTTTACAGTTGTTTCGTTGAGCTGCAGTGCAAGAGATGAACAAAGAGCTTGCGAATTCGCCTCCCCCCCACACCCTCTTTCTCTTTCATGCAACTTTTTTATGGATGAATCTGTTTATTCATTTGTTTTTCTTTCAACGAAATATAATAGATTTTTTTTTTCCTTTCCTTTTGCTTCTTGATGGGGTTGGGGAGTAGTTGAGTTCATCTCTTTGTGCAACAAAGCAAATATTGTTTAAGATTTTCCTGTATCACTTCTGCAATTTAGGGTACGGTTCTTACTCTGTTGGAGAATACTAATTAAAAGGGCATGTCTTAAGGTTTTAGGATATACAATTATATATGGATCTTAGCAAAGATGTTCCTTTCAAGATCTTGCAGAAATATCACCTAAATTTAGGCGATCGATGGGCAGAATATGGTGGCATATATATATATAATACTTGCAGGATCTCTTCAGTTCCTTACGTTTGAGAGTACTCAAAGAAAATGTCATAATTAAATGCATGAAAAGTTTCAAGTATTATAAATGATACTTCCATATATATATGAAAGAAAAGTTCAATACATAGTTTTTTTCCATATGATATCATCATTTTAAAATTTGGCTTTATATATATATATATATATATATATATATATATATATATATATATATATATATATATATATATATATATATATGTTAATTTCAGCCTTTTCATGACCTACCCCTCCATTGCTACGTAAAAGAGCCAACTTTTTTCCTTATTTAATTTGTACTTTTCGTTATATATGTGGGGAGTATGTGCTTTTCCTAGAGGGACAAGCTAGACGGACTTCTAAGCTCCTTTTTGTTTCCATGTAATTTTTTTTCCCATGATATGGACCTGATTAATTATTATCAACGTAGCATATATATACTTTCTATGCGTTAGGTATAGACTTTATCGATGGAGTAGATGGAAGACATGGTTGTCGAGAGTAGTCGAAGGTTGTGTCTGTGCATGCATGTAATTTGTCTCTGCTAATTAATATATATGCTTTGTTTTTCAGGGGGGAGATAGATAGATCGAAGACAATGATGCCTGCAGGGAATGGACAAGTGACAGTTCCTCCAGGATTCCGATTCCACCCAACAGATGAGGAGCTTCTCTACTATTATCTAAGGAAGAAGGTCTCCTATGAAGCCATCGATCTTGATGTTATCAGGGAGGTGGATCTCAACAAACTCGAGCCTTGGGATCTTAAAGGTTAGATCCATATATATATATATATATCATGCTCATCGATCTCCTCTCCGGGTTTCTAGATACTAATTAATATTGTGAAGGTGTACGTAATTACGACTTTATTGGCACACGCTTAGAATTAAGTTCGATCGGCAGGTAGTTTGTCAAAGTCAAACCGCATATCCGGGTGCCAATTGACTTCATTTTCGCCTGCAGACTAACTACCAATATCTCAACCTAAATGCTTTTAAGGTTAGTTGATTAGCTAGGGTTGTGATGTAGGAAAACAAGTAGTTTAGAAGAAAGTTGGAGAGAGAGAGAGAGAGAGAAAGGAGAACCTGGAAGGGGAAAAGCTAAGGGGGAGTAGGAAAGACAACCGAATACGTACAATATTAGAAAACTAGGTTTAAATATATTAGGGATTAAACCCTAATTCTAACCCTAATTATACTTGAGCTAATGACCCGCTAAAATATATAACATAAAGTCCACAATAAGATAAAACGGGTCTAAAAAATAAACAGTAAAACAAAAATACAAACTAATGAAAAGCCTAATAATAATTCGGCTCTCAATCACCCAACCACAAGGCTGGCCATGGGCTGATGTGATCATCGGTGGCTCGTGGCTGATGCGGTTGGCATGGAAGGGCACCAAGCTAAGCTAGATGGTTTAATTTAGAGACATGTATGAGCTCATATGTATCTCATAAATTTCTTTTTCTTTTTCTTTTTTTTCTTTTTTTCTTTTTTAGTATTTTCCTCCCTAATTAATATATATCTCTAGCTCTTAGAACCACCGGCCCGTTGAACTCTTCGATCTACTGATCGACAGATATATTCATATATATATATATATATATATATATATATATAATCTAACAAATCAGTTTGGGGATGGATAAAAAGTATTGGTTAATTCCAAGTATGTATATATATATCCTTAATTAATTAATGAAGTATATATAATATATTAATTACTTTGATTTAAAAATGTTGTACGGTTTTATATGCACACATGCATGCAGAGAAATGTAGAATTGGATCGGGGCCTCAGAACGAGTGGTATTTCTTCAGCCACAAGGACAAGAAATATCCAACTGGAACTCGAACAAATCGAGCAACGACAGCTGGGTTTTGGAAGGCAACGGGGAGGGACAAAGCCATCCACCTCAGCAATATTGCCAAAAGGATTGGGATGAGGAAAACCCTTGTGTTCTACACAGGTCGTGCTCCTCATGGCCAAAAGACTGACTGGATCATGCACGAATATCGCCTTGACGATGACAATAATCCCGACCTTCAAGTAATTATTACAATACAATACACCCATGCATATATAGCTTAATTGCCAAACTCATTAATTAGCTTCTGTATTTTTTATTTTTATTTTTTATTTTTTATTTTTTTTTATGAATGGTTTTTTTAAGAAAAACTTCACTTATTACTTTTGTAATCATGCCCTTAAACTTTAAAAAGTGTTATTTTAGTGTATTTGTCTCTTTTGTTAGAATCTTTGAAATTTATTCTTTAAGAATTTTGACACGTACTCCTCCGTTTGGTTTAAATAGAAAATTTTAACGGAGAGTTGAAATTGAAAAAAATTGAAAGATTGATGCACTAATTAAATTGATATTTTTTAAAATTTAAGAGTGATTGTAAAAGTGATGAAAGATCAAGGACAATAAGTGAAATTTTTCCTAACTAATTAGAGTTGTTTAAATAATAAACGATTCTAATCTGGAGTCCAAACCTTATAATTAGCACCATTTTTCAACCGACACTATTTAAGCGACGTAAAATGAATAGTGTCATTTTTTTTACCCAAAAATGATACTATTCGAGCGACACTAAACCTTAGTCTTTTTTACAGTGATATTAGTTTTGCTTCATGCTTCTGCATGCTAAATGAAATAATATATAGTGTACGTGTTCACTTTTAGCAGGAAGATGGGTGGGTTGTCTGCAGGGTTTTCAAGAAGAAGAACCAGTGTCGAGGTTTCCAACCAGAGGTAGAGGGTCGAGAAGATGATATGAAGGCAAGTGGTACTTCTGCCCCAATACAAAATCATGTACAAGGACTATACGACTATACGTTTGATGGCCAAATTCACCTCCCACAGTTGTTCAGTCAAGAGTCTGCAGCCTTTATATCGCCTCATGTCTCTTTAAACACCATGGACATTGAGTGTTCTCAAAACTTGCTGAGGCTAACAACGTCAGCAGCAGGCGGTTGTGGACCAGTTATGCAGCAACAGGAGAGGTTCCACGGCGGTGACTGGTCGTTCTTGGACAAGCTCCTTGCTTCTCATCATCACACCCTGGATCAGAGTAAATGCAACCCTTCATCTCAAGTACTTGCTGATCATCATCATCATCATCATCATCATGTGGGTACCTCATCAACTCAGAAATTCCCATTTCATTACCTTGGCTGTGAGACTGACATTTTGAAATTTTCCAAGTAAGTTAACTACTGTGTCACATGCAGTTTTCTTTCCTAGCTAATTAAGAGCCGTGTGGCAGAAATCTGTACTAGTAGCTACTCTTTATATTAGCATATTCCTAATAGATATTTGGTCGAGATTTTATCCCATTTAATATAAGAGTTTACTTTTGTTTTATGGAAATGTATATATGGGAGTTCAAGTACTGTTAAGAACGAGGATTCATAATTATAATTATGTTTTAATTCCTTCTGTTTTCTAAGTTGATAATTAATTAGCTTGTTTAGCTTTCTGTTTATAATTATGCTTAGATCGCAAGTGCAAACACACACGTGAAGCAAGTATATATCAAATTTAGGGTGGGCAATTCGGGTTTACGGGTCGGGTTCGTGTCAACCCGACCGACCCGATTACATAAACGGGTCTGACACGAACCCGACCCGATTATTAATCGGGCTGTAACACACGACCCGATTAATAATCGGGTAACCCGAACACGGCTAATAATCGTGTCGCCCGTTTACCTGACTCGACCCGGCATCAATTTCATAATATGCATGTTTTTTCATATGCTTTTTACCTTCAAATTTCAAATTTCAATTTGGCTAGAAGCCTAGAATGTCACACTACGTTGTCTAACCACAAGAAATATAATTTAACTTTTATTGTATTAATGAGTATCTCATTTAATTTTATTAACACATTTTGCTAGCATTTGATGGTAGTATTATTTATGGTGGTAGGCTGGTGATGAATTGTAAAACTCTAATTTTTGGATTCCAACCATCACTAATATATATGCACCAAGAATATTAATTGATCCGGTCTCTATATTATAATATTAAGAAATAAATACTAGAATCTCCTTTAAGTATATAATATTTTTTAATAAAATATTTAAGGTACTACAATATTTTTAACTCATGCAAGATTAAATTAAAATATTACATTAACTACCCATTTTAATTTGCAATCTTGAAAAACTTTTGTATAACATTTTGGACACTATATATGGGATAAAAATATCATATCAACTCGATCGTTAATCGATCAATTAATCATATCTTTTCTTTTTTTTCTTTTTTCTTTTGTTTTTTTTGGTATTTTCATAAAAGTTTTGCAGTTTGGAGCGTTAGGGAGAACATATGTATATCAACTTAACATCACTTTACAGACAATATTTAATTATCTATATTCTGTTAAAATTTAAGAGGAATACAAAAAAAAAATGCTAAATTGTTCCTCTCAAATTAAACTTAACTAAACATAACTAAAAATTTTACAACTAATAAAGGTATAACAGAATTCAGTTTTAGTCAATTAGTAAGGGCAAAACAAAACCCATAATTAAAACAAACCCCATAAAAAGAGCTCATCCACATTACATATAAGCCAATGTCAAGGAATATTAATAGAATTTGTTCCTGATGAATTTGGAACATCATTGGAATTGAAATTCAAAGTCAAAATATCTTCTTCAGGCTCATCAAACTTCATTTGTGTCAATTCTACATCAAAAGATAAGAGGAATTAGTGTAATGAAAAAAATATATAAGTTAATGAAAAAAATAAATATACAAATAACAAATATTACCTTTTTCTTCAAATAATCAATCCTGAGTGCATACTAGTGCCTCAACAATATCAGGTTTGAGCAAACTCCTATATTGATTAATTATACGTCCACCAACATTAAAAGTAGATTCTGAAGCAACAGTAGAAATATGAATGCTCAAAACATCACGAGCCTTAACAGCTACTATAGGATAACGAAATTCATTTCCTTTCCAATATGAAAGAATGTCAAAATGTCCATCCTCATCAATTATCAGTCTGGGTTCATCCAAATAAAGTTCTAATTGATTCTTATTTGCTTGAACATTATTCCCGCCAGAACTATGAAACGCCTACAATTAAAAAAAGATAACGTGAACATAATTTACTAAGTAGTTAGAAGCATATATACTATATTCTAAGTTACAAACAATAACACATAAATCACAAAATAAACATATAATTTTACCTTCATCGTTGCGGAAATCCGCTTGACAGCCTTGACTTGTGGTTGGGGTACTTGGGAATTAACATGTCTTCCATCAAGAGATATGGCGCTTGAAGATGTAGATGAGGAACCACCGTACTCCATAAAAAGATAGATCAATTTATCACGAACATGACAATACTCTCTAGAATTATTAACTCCATAAAGCCTTGAATAACAGAAATTTACAAGTTCAAGCTTGTAACGAGGATCCAACGCAACTGCAAGAGCCAACACTACACTAAATTCTGACCAATATTTCTCAAATTTTGAGAGTGTTTGTTTTGCCATTAATCTCTTATATTCAGATTTGCTCTCAACTTCTTCCTTCAAGGTTATATAAATGTTAAAAATTACAGGAAAGTAGAGGTTGGTTGTGAGATACTTGGTACCAGAAAACTCACATGTAGCATGGTAAAATGGAGCCAAAAAACAACATATATGAGTCGCTTGTTCCCACTCAGGTGCAATAGGGCAATGCTTATAGTTTGAATCAATCATCTCTAAATAACTAAAAGCACTCCGATAATGAATAGCAGTCTCAAGCATAAGATATGTTGAATTCCATCTGGTTGGCACATCTTGTTTTAACCCATTTCTACTATCCAATGACATTTTATTCACAGCCAAAAGGAAATTTTGTTTTCTCATTTGTGATCCTCTAACATACTTCACACTGTCACGGATCTTTTGGAGAGCACTATCAATCTCTTTCAAACCATATTGAACTATCAAACTGAGAATGTATGCACAACAACGAATATGAAAAAGCTCGCCTTCACAAACAAGGGCTTTCTTTATGTTCAATTGATTTCTTAATAAACCAACACAAACATTATTAGAAGAAGCATTATCCAATGTTATACTGAAAACCTTGGTCTCAATCCCCCACTCTTCTAGCAAATTATACGTCTTTTCACATAAAGATATACCATTATGTGGTGGGGGCATGAATGAAAAGTTTAACACCCTTTTAGTTAAGACCCAATTCTTGTTAATAAAATGTGTTGTGAGACACATATATCCATCAGTAGTCAAAGAAGTCCACAAATCAAATGTTAAACAAATCCTACCAGGACAATCATTCAACATAAATTTAACCTTTTGCTTCTCCCTCATATGCAAATTTTTCAAATCAGCCTTAAGGGTATTCCTAGAGATAAGAGGTGCATCAGGATGCAAGTATTTTATCATCTCTCTCAAGCCCTCATACTCAACAAATCGAAAAGGAAAATCATGCTTAATGACCAAAGCAACCAACAGTTCTCTAAATTTTTTGGGACAAAATTTAGAGTTACTTACAGACAGAGATCCCTAACTTCTAGGTAAAAGCATCTGCCCAACATCACGAGTGTTTCTCCTCGGACAATTGTCTATGTGGCACTTCAAATTTCCAGTTCCATAAGTACTTGGAGCCAAGTATATAGTACCACACAACTTGCATTGTGCCTTTAACTTCTCACCCTCCTTACCATGAATGGCATTAAAATGTTCCCAAATAGCTGAAGTCTTCCTACGCTTGTGGCCTTTTCCGCCTTTTCCCTCTTTCTCCACACAAACAGAGTCATCTTCTTCTTCTATTGTAGTCAATTCAACCACATCATTCTCAAAGTCTCTAACAATATCATCACCAAGTACTTCATTACTCATCTGCACATATCATTATTAGTAAATTAGTTGTTCAAAGTTTATAAAGCCCACAATCCAAGCATACCTTAGCAATGTGAGACTCTTAGAACGCCCCCTCACGTGTGGAACTATTGTTCAAACATGTATATAATAGGAATGAAGGCCCAACATTGTCCAAGACCCTGAAGCTCTGATACCATGATAAAGTTCATTGAGTCTTACTCTTCCACAAAATACACCTTAAGGGAAGATGTTTGCTCAAGGCTTATAAAGCCCACAACCCAAACATACCTTAGCAATGTGGAACTCTTAACAAAAGTGTAGGGTTAATTAAGCTAGCTAGCTCCAGAAAAGGGAAATAAATATATGGTCCTTTAATTTGTTAATGTTTTTATAGGATTTTTTTTTTAAAAAAAAAAAAAATAATAATAGATTTGAGTGTTCTTTGTTTTTAGTTGTTTGTTAATATTTTTATTTTGAAAACAATAAACAAAAGCGAGAAATAAATAATATATATATATATATATCATGAGAACTCATATAAGCTAGCTTATAATTACCAAGAGAAAAGCAACAAGCTAAAGCAGTGTTGTACATTAAACAATATAAGAAAAGCAATCTGATCAATCCCATAAACAGCTAGCAACAAGTTACAAAAATAATAAACAATGCAGATCCTGCCCCCATTGTGCCACCCTATTTAGTTCGAGGTACAAGTCCCAAAAAAAAAAAAAATGTCATCGATCATCATTTTTGAGCCTAACTGAAGCATATTGTGTGTGCAATATAACGAAGAATACATATATCTTCAATTCAAAACACAATATAAATGTAAAGACAATAGGTGAGCATGTATATATAGAAAACACGAACAAGGAGACAGGTAAAAAAAAAAAAGAGTTAATAGTGTCTTGACATCTTTCAACTTTTGAATTTTTTTAATTTCCCAAATATATATCAAAGAGCAGATAGCATTTCAAATCCCCATGGAGGAAGAATGACCTTCCCAAGAAGACTAAAGGTGTACATATATAAGAAGGGACGGGAAAATTAACCTCTAAACCTCTCATCCATAAAATCAAATGAATCATTCAAGTTGATGAATTTTCTATTATTCAGTACACGACACCATGTGGTATTGGAGCGCTGCATGATGTGGCCCTGAAGATGACGTCAGGAGTTTAAGAGATGAAGTTTGTAATACCCCGGTCCCATATTGAGAAGATAAGTAGCCCACATAGAATGAGTAGTTTATAAAGATAATCATGAGTGTTAAGTCTCACATTTCTTCGTTATTAGGTAAAATTGGGCTTTATAAAGAATTATAGGGAAATTCCAAATTGATTAATTCTTTTGAGATGATTAGCTAGTGCTTTTTCTTAGGTCGTTACATCAGCAATGCTCTCATCACAAACGAGTTTGAAACTTCGATCTCCCTGTGAAAGTATAAAGGCACTTGGCCCAGCACATCCCTCCAACTATAGTCCACGTTACAGTTTAAGAGCACTTAAAACACATACACATCAATACAAAACCAAGACCACATAATCCAAGCAGCACATTCCCATTACAAGAGACCGTAACAACAATCAATGAAATAAGCACAAAGTAGGAATACAAAAGTAAATACCTAATCATTAGTGTCATCCCCATTTTCATCTTCATCATTAATATCATCATCTTCCACATGGGCAAAATCACCTGGGCAAACAAGTGTATTCTCAAAGTTAGCGTTTGACGCACCTCCCATCTACATACACTGAAAAATTGGCAGTACAGATCGCTCCTCTAGAGTCATGAACGCTTTTGCACAGCCTATTGTGAAGCGTTGGTGCTTTTTTCAAATATCGTGAACAAAATGTTAAATAATTCATCCATTATATATCATTCCGCAATAGAATCTTCTGGTGCAGCTTTGTTGCGAACATTAATCTTATATTGATGTAGGCACCTGTATATATTAGGAAAAAGTATATAAGTAATGTCCTAGTTAAGCAAACCACATATAAAGTAGAGGATTATAGAAAATAAAATTTAATTACTGAATGATGTCGTACCTCACAATAGAATACATCTACCGATTGTGAATCGATCCACCTAACTTACATTCACAAACCAAATGTACGACAAGGTGAACCATCATTGTGAAAAATCCTGATGGGATGATTTTTTTCAAATCACACAATATGTAGGGGATTTGATTCTCAAGTTGATCCAAATCTTCTACTTGAAGTGTTTTCGAGCATATATGTCTAAAGAAGCAAGACAATTGTATTAAAAGTTTAAGAACCTTATTTGGCAAGTATTTACGCAGTCAATTAGCATGAGTTGTTGCATGAGAATGCGACTATTATGACAACGTTCCTTAATTTTGACACAACGTGTCACACTTGAAGCATACTCATCTAGCACTGTCACATCAAGATAGAGACCAAACTAATTTTTAGGCTGAAATATATATATAAATGCGTTGGATAGTGAAGAAAAATGACAAACCATTTGGTGAATTTTCTTTGTTTTTGTTTTGCCAAGTTTGTTGGTTTACGATTTGTTGGAGCATATGGGAAAAGACAAAAAGTAGAAAAACAAACGAATGAACCATATGAGTGCGAAATTCAAAACAAAGGGGATAGCCGCCATGGCCCTCCGGCCCCTCCTCAGCCCCCTGTTTGTAGTTCCGTTTCTGCTAAGTTTTCTTTATTGTTATTCAAAATCAATAGAGACTTTTATCATCATTCAAAATGACGTGTCACAAATATTGTATATTTGGACCCCTTAATTTACATTAGTTAAACCCTTAGTTTTGTTATTTTCTAATGTCTTTTGCGAATTTTAATGTTTAGTTGTTTTTCAGGTCATGGAGAGAAAATAGTCTCAATTTTGGTGGAATTGCATTCTAAAAGAAAAGAAGACTCGTTTTTCTTTGCATGGAAGTATATTGATTCATTTTTCTTGTACATGGACGTGGAGGACATTAAGAGCATCTTAGGTTATAGAATCCATAGAATCTTAATGTTGCATTTTGTATGGCAAAAATCCAGGAGGAGTGTGTGTTGAGTTCAAGAAGACCTTCAAAATTCAGTACTTACAGAACTTCAAACTGATAACAGAATCGAAATACTCAAGCAGGAAATTCCAAGTTAGAAGGAGGAAATAGAAATGAGAATTTTTATAATTCTGTTTAGAAGCCTAATTTTCTTATTCAAATGTTATCTTCTATTCAAATGGCTGAAAGAAGGAAGAAATGTCTCTGTTATACATGTGATGAGAAATGGAATGCTAACCATGTTTGTACTAAGGGAAAAGTTTTTCTTATGTAAGGGTGTGAGTTGATTACAGATCATTTCGATGAAAGGGACCTAGATGCAGATAAGAATTGGGAATATGAGGAGGTGGACAAGGACTTCAATGAGATTCCCGAAATATCTCTACATGCCACTACAGTGTCTTCTAACCCTAGAACTATGAGATTGGTGGGTCGGATCAAATATCAAGGGGTGATTATCTTGATAGATTCTGGCAGCTCTCATCATTTTTTGGATGAGTTAATTAGTTCAAATATTGCATTGGATATCCAGCAAAGGTGGCTAATGGTAAGATTATTCACACTAAAGCAATATGCAATGAGATCACAATCTAGATGCAAGGTAACACTTTTGTAGCTGATTTTTACATTCTGTCTTTAGGAGGATGTGAAATGGTATTAAGTATACATTAGTTGCAGAAATTGGGTCCTATTATATGGGATTTTTCAACCCTTACTATGGGGTTTTCTTTGTTGAACAAGTACTATATCTTACTTAGGAGTTTAAATCTTACATAACCTTCTTGGGAAGATTGTACTCTCTTTTCTAAATTGCCTAATGCTATGAGGAAAAGGGTTAGTTCTTCAATTGATTTCTCTAATTATACAGACTAGCAATGATAATCAAAATTCATATTTTTCTGTTAAATCGGTTTAAAGGGGTTTTTGAGGAGCCAAAAGCATTGGTTCCAATTCGTTCTCATGACCATCAGATTGTTTTAAAGTAAGGTTCTCAGCCTGTGTCTGTTAGGCCTTATCGATATTCACATTACCAGAAAAGGGAAATAGAAAAAATTGTGAAGGACTTGATTAAGTTAGGGCCTAAGCCAATCGCCATTTTCTTCCCTTGTTTTGTTGATGAGAAAAGCTGATAACAACTGGCAGATGTGCATGGATTATAGGGCACTTAGTAAGGCTACCGTTAAAGATAAATTCCCTATTCTAGTGGTAGATGAATTACTGGATGAGTTACATGGTTCCCAGATTCTTTCTAAGTTGGATCTAAGATCTGGCTACCATCAGATTCGGGTTAAACTTGAGGATATTCATAAGACTGCATTCCAAATACATGAGGGTCATTATGAATTTTTGGTAATGCCATTTGGCTTAACAAATGCTCCATCGACCTTTCAAAGTCTAATGAATCATGTGTTTAAACCCTACTTGAGAAGATTTGTACTCATCCTTTTTTATGATATTTTAGTATACAGTAAAGACACAGAGGATCATCTAAGACAATTGGGGGTGGTTTTAGAAGTGTTGCAGAATCGCCAGCTCTATGCTAAAGAAGTGAAGTGTAAGTTTGAGTGTCCAGAAATTGAATATCTGGGTCATATGATCTCTGCTGAAGGAGTAAAGGCAGATCTAGCGAAGACTGAAAGTATGCTTAAATGGCTTGTTCCTAAGTCTCTTAAATCTCTAAAAGAATTTTTAAGCTTAATATGTTATTATGGGAAGTTTAGTAAAGGCTATGGCATTATTGCAACGCCTTTAATATTCTTACTTAAGAAGGATTTCTTCATTGGAATGAAGTAGCTACAGCAGCTTTTGAGCAACTTAAAGAAGTGGTTACTACACCACCAATGTTAATTCGGCCTAATTTTGACAAGGTATTCATAATCGAATGTCATGCTTCTGGCTTAGGTGTTGAGGCTGTTCTAATGCAAGATCAAAGACTGGTGACATTTTTCAACAAAGCCTTGAAGTATAAGGCTCTACACCTATTTACTTATGAGAAAGAATTATTTATTTTAGTATGTGCTGTTAAGAAATGGAGACCTTATTTGATTGGTCAAACTTTTAAGGTCAAAACTGACCATCAAAGTTTGAAGTTCTTGTTAGAATAAATGGTTGGCAGTCCTACTCAACAAAAATGGATAACCAAGCTTTTGGGTTATGATTTCTTAATTGAGTATAAGAAAGGCAAAAACAACAAGGTTGCTGGTGCCTTGTCCTGAAAATTTGAAGAAGTAAATGAAGAAAGTAGCAATGAGGATTCGTTATTCAATATTACATTTCCTGACCCTACTTGGGTTGAAGATATTAAAAGAAGCTATGAGTCTGATGCAGAGATCCAAAGCAGAATTGCAGAATTGTTGGGAGATACAAAGAATTCTTCTACATACAGCTTAAGAAGTGGATTACTCTTATACAAAGGCCGTATTGTGGTGAGTAATGTAGAATCTCTTAGAACTAAAATTTTACATTTAGTTCATGACAATCTTACAACTGGTCATTCAAACTATCAAAAGACTCTACATAAAGCTAAACAAGATTTTTATAAGCCAGGATTAAGATATGAGATTAGACACTACATCAAAGGTTGTGATATGTGTCAAAGACAGAAGTATGAAACCCTTCTTCCATCTAGATTTCTACAGCCATTGCCTATCCCTACTCAGGTGTGGGCTGATATATCCATGGATTTTATTGAAGGGCTTCATCTATCTCAAGGTGCTAGTGTGATAAAAGTGGGGGTGGATCAATTAAGTAAGTATGCTCATTTTATGCCTATAGCACATCCATTTACAACAACCAAGATATCAAATGTATTCATGAATAATGTGTTCAAATTACATGGCATGCTAGTATCTATAATCTGTAAGACCCCACGTTTTACAAAAAGGCGTAAGTGAAAATTTCGATTTCTACATAACATTACGACATCATCAGAGTTAAATATTGATAGCAAAATATTTTTTTTTCTTCTTAATAACTGGAAATATAACACTTCAGAGCTAACTGAATTACCTCTAATAATTTAATAAAAGTCATCAATTTCTTAATGTTAAATACATTAAAAGCATGTGTCATAGATGACACATAAACATGCAGGGAAATTCTACTAAAACATACACTCCACAAGAAATACAATAAAAATACAAGTGTTTACAAAGAAATATAACTGGCTAAATAAACGTTAGCCTTAAAATCCTTAAGCTAGTCTAAACCGTTTCTCCATCTTTAAAACCTGCACCAATAAGTATGTGATTACAGATTCTTCCACAATCCCATTCTTGAAATGTTTTCAAGTGAGTCAACGACCATCAATAATATAATGAAATACTGATTTATCTAAAAGTATACTATGCAACCATATGATGACAATTATATATACATATGCACAATATCATTTATTATTTTCTTGCATTCATTTTTACTAAAGCTTTGTGCTTAGCTAATGGGTTATTTATGAGCCTTGTGCTCCTTAAACTGTAAACCTTATTAGTTCTTAGGGCCTTGTGCCTCGACTGTGAGCCTTGTGCTCGTCAATCTACTACGGGGCCTTGTGCTCCCACTGTGGCCTTGTGCCCGGCATTGTTATTATTATTAACCTTGAACCTTTGGTTTATCTGTCAGTCTTATCAGTGTATTGATGCCTTTATACCTAAACTTTTGGTTTATCCGTTCGTCTAGTCAATTGCTTGACGTCTTGGTACCTAAACCTTAGTTTATGCGTTGGTCTCCTCAATTCACTGACGCCTTGGTACCTAAACCTCCAGTATTTTTATTCCTAACTTATAACTCTAACACATGCAATACTTCAAACAACATGCTTCAAACAACTCACATACAATTAAATATAACAGAAATCATAACGTTAAAGAAAGCCACCACGTATCATTCTTAGTGAATAAGAAATACTCTCACAGCAATGACGTATACTTAGTTCTAACTAAACATGCAAAACATATCAAATGTCAAACAACTTACATACACTTAAATAAAGCAGAAATCATAACATTATCAAAAGCCACCACGTATCATCCCCAGTGAGTAAGAAATACTCACAGTTCTTTCTTGCTTCAGACAGTGTTTCACATATAAACGTTCACTGCAATATAAATTAATTCAAGTGATAGTGAATTAGTATAATTTACTAAAATACATCTTAACTCAATTCTCATTTCTGACTTTTTAAACCTTAACTTAATCTCTTATTTTAACGACATATAAAATTAGTCCAGTTACATTTTATTACAAATCTTTTATGTGGATTTTACCATGGTATTTATTTAGGCCTTTGAATATTTATTTATCCAAATAAATCTCAAAATACCATTTTTACAAAAATAGGTATAATAGTTAAAACTCACTATTTTTATAATAGAGTTTTGCAACTCAAAATAACTGAACTTTTATAATATCAAAGCAAACATTGTTTCAATTATTCTAACTAAAACAGTGAGATACCAAAATAGATTTAAGCCAACATATGGCTTACTTTTATACCAAATAGACTTAATAACTTCATTAATATAAATAATGAGCTTTACATTTTAAAAACAAGTGAATGGAATAATAACACAAATAACTTTATTTTAATCTTATAAAATCTTGACAGAATAATTGCATTTAATAATACCTAAAAATACTATAAAATATTTGGCCGGCGTAATAGCACTTCTATAAAATAGTCACTTTTTATTCGGACATCACAACAGCATGATTTATTTTTTAAATACACCACTGAAAAAGCCCTGTTAAAACACAACTTAAAACATTAGATACTTAAATAATAAAAATTGCAAAATCTCAAAATATGAAAACAAAACTAATAACTTAGAAATTACATAAAATAAATCAAAGTTTTTAATTAGAAACTTATCAAATATCTCAAAATGGTATTTTGAGATATTAAAATGTCCTTTTCTTTTTATTCTTTTGCCTTTATTTCTTTTCTTGTCCTTTTCTAGAGTTCTAACTTTTGTCCATTTTCTTTTCTTTTTCTCTATCCTTTTGTCTCTTTCTTCTTTTCTTGTTGACCAAATATATAAGAAATATAAAATGGGAAGGACCGAAACACACATCTAGAAAAGTAAAAAAACACTTACCAAGTTTCTAGAAAACTCTTATCTTCTCCTATACATTTCTTTTCTTCTTTTACTTTTTTGATCTTTTTCCTCTAGACCACCGAACACACATACACTAAGAGAGAGACTTGCTTTTTCTTCTCTTTTTCTATTTTGGAAGAAGAAGTTGCAGGGAGAAGGGAGAAGAGATTTGCTACATCTCTTATCAAAGACTGAGAAAGAGAGGAAATCCTCCTCTGTTTTGGGTGTAGATCGAGTGATGGAGGAAGGGAGAGGTTTCTGGTTTACATGAAAGAGAAACAAGGAGAAGAAAAGAATTTTACTACTACTACAACAGAGAAACAAAGAAGAAAGGAATTTCTACTGTAGCACATTACTGCACTTTGAGAAACCAAGAGAATTTAGAGGAAGGAGAAGAAGATTATGCGTGAAATGAAGGGAGGGGTACCTTCTATTTATAGTAAATTGAATGGCTCGGATCTCTTTGGATGAGTTTGATCCAACGGCTGGGACCAAAACATGGGTAGCAAGCTTGATTAAAATCTCTTATCTGCAACCAACGAATATTTAGTTTTAAACTTGATCTTACCTCTTAACTGAATTTTGTTTTCTTTTAAGGAGTATAGGCTGGGCCGTGTCATGTAGGCTAAATTTGTGGATAGTATAGCAATCAGAATGGGCTAGGCTGGGTCTTAACAAATAGAAATGGGATGGTTCTATCCGAGTTGGGATACCATGTGGACTAGGTTTGTGGACAAAATAGCAAATGGACTGGGCTGAGTTCAAAAAGGTTCCCATAAATTGTTAATGCTAATTTTCATCCAAATCAAGGGTAGTATTTTTCACGAGTGTTTTCACACCCTAAACGGAGTCCAAAAATTATGAAATTCGGATGGTAGCTAGAGAACTTCAAGAAGAGTGTTCTAGCTTTTGAATTGACTAAAACGGAATTCGTTTGACTCTATTTTCGTTATTCCAAATTTTAACATCTATTTGAACTTTTATCAAATCAAAACTATAAACGCTTCTTAATTAATGAATATTTATTTTCATAAATATTCATATTTATTATTTTACCTTATCATTAGGACTTAAATTCTATTTTAAGATATTCTATTTTATATCTTAAAATCAATGGCGTTATATAATCAGTGGTAGAGATGTCATTTTCACAAATTCTTTTTGGCAAGAATTATTCAAAATACAAGGCATTTCTTTAGCAATGAGTTCCGCTTACCATCCTCAAACAGATGGTCAAACTGAAATTGATAATAAGTAGGGCTGGCATTTTTGACACGACTCGATAATCTGACACGAACACGACACGAAATTAGTGGGTTTGGGTTTACCTTAAATGGGTTTGGGTCATAAACGGGTCGACCCGTTTATCTTGGCTTAGCGGGTCGTGTCACGGGTGACCCGCTAGACACGATTATTTTATTTTTATTTTTTTAAAAAAATATATATGATTATTAGCTGAACAATAAAAACACACAAAAAAAAACCCTAACTTCTTTTCTTTTTCCTTCAACGCCACCCCCCTCCTCTTCTTCTTCTTCTTCTTCCTATCCCCGCCTCCTGGGCTTCGATTTCCTGGGTTGCATTGTGGACGGCCTCAGTGACTTTGTGTCGCTCTCCGTCTACCCCAATGTCCACTCGGGCCAGAATGCCAGATCTCCATCTCCCACATCTTCGGTGACGCTTCTGGCAAGCTCAGCAAGAACCCCAATTGGAACTGCGCAGGCATCGCCACCATCGAGGTCATGAAGATGCTCGGTGTCCGATCGGTCGGTCTCTCCCTCTCTCTCCACAAAGGCCTTCCCTTAGGGAGCGACCTCGGCTCCAGCGCCACAAGCGTCGCGGCCGTCACCGTGAACGATAAAATGGGCAGTGTTCGTATGTGTTTTCTCCTTCCTGAATAAACATCGCCAATCTTGCTTGCTACCTACCTCCTCGATTTGATCCTGGCGCTGTTCAATATTGAGCTGCTTCACCAACACATCTGCAACTGCAACATCTTCCAAGGATTTAGCATCCTCCGCCACTCGACAATCCTCTTCAACTACCATCTCAACATTCAATTCCTCCACAAAACCCACTTCATCTTCACTATATGCCTTACTGTTAGGGACTTTCCCTGCATTATGTTAAACGGGTTGTGTCGACCCGATTCGACCCATTATGTTAAATAGGTTTCACGGGTCGTGTCGGATGACCTGTGAAATTATCGTGTTCGTGTCGTGTCTGGAGCCCCGACCCATTAACATAAACGGGTCATGTTTAGGTCTAGGCTAAACGGGTTGTGGGTCGTAAACGGGTCGTGTCGGGTGACCCGTTTTGCTAGCCCTATTAATAAGTGTATAGAAAACTATCTTAGATTCTATGTAGGGGAATAGCCTAAATCATGGTCTACATGGCTAGCTATGGCTGAATATTGATACAACACCAATTATCATGCTTCTTCAAAGTTAACCCCTTTAGGGATTTTATATGGCATGCATCCGGCCAAGTTGATAGAATACCTGGCACAACAAGGAATCAAGCAGTAGAAGATAACCTCCGATCTTGGGAGCAAATTTTGTTCATGCTTAAACACAATCTCATGGCTGCTCAAGAGAGACAGAAAAGTCAGCACGAAAAAATGGCACACTAAGAGGAGTTTTAATCGAGGGGGTTGGGTTTACTTGAGATTACAACCTTATCGCCAGAAGACTTTGGCTCTGAGGAAATGCTTGAAGCTATCACCTCGATTCTATGGTCCTTTTTTGGTAAGCAAAAAAATTGGAGAGATAGCCTATCGGTTGAATCTTCCACCAGAATCATGCATACACCCTATCTTAACCGAAAGTTAGGTCAACATTCAATTCCATTACCCACTTTACCATCGATGGATAACCACGGAGAAATCCAACCGGAACCGGAACAAGTCCTTCAACGTCAGGTTCGAAAATTTCAGAATCAAGCCATTCTAGAAGTTTTGGTTCATTGGAAAGGTACTGATAAGGAAGATGCGATTTAGGAGGATTTTTGGCCTTTGAGTAATAAGTACCCTCACCTTGTGGGCAAGGTTCTTTGAAGGGATAGGGATTGTAAGGTGGAGGAAGAAGAAAGGTAGAGAAAATATGAAAGATATACAGAAGAAAAGAGACGTTGGAAGAAGAATGTTGGGGTTTGAATTGTCTAGCGTTGTGAATCTAACCTTGGGTAGTGAGTCAACGACAGTGGACATAAGGTGAAGCATCGAGACATGTGTTATCAAGTATTGGGCAGTGAGTTAGGCATGCATCAAAAGATTAAGCAAATGGATAGTTGTGCGTGAGAAGCATCTGGACAAATGCTGGATTATAGCTGGCAATTGTATAAACGCACCATTTTGTATAACTGATTCTAGTTTGTTAGTTTTGGTTAAACACACGTTTTGTAATAAGGCTTGTAAAAGGGTATTCGATTGGGCTTATCTGTTAAGTAGTTAGCAGATCCATTGGTTATATTAGTCAACTGAATCGTTGGGCTGGATATCGAATTTGTAGAATGTGTTTCATTTTGTAAACTTTGGAGCCTTTTGGTTGAGCTCGAATCAGTCATATTCCTATCTTTCAATATGCAATTCATACATTTCACCCATTCCATTCAATCCAAACACTGTTTTTCATTACATCTCATTGATTCTATAATCCAAAAACAAGAAAGTCCATTACAGACAACCCAAAACACAATCATAAGGCTTAACCCAACCTGTTGAGAAAAGCAACAACACCAACTCAATAGAAAAAAAGAGCACAAACACTCACCCCTTATCCCATAGCACAATCAGCACAAAACTTTTTTGGGGATACCCCAATTAGAGCATAAAGTAACATTGTCATTGCTAACTTTAAATTGCCTTTTACGCACAATCCGGTTCCTAACCCATTCATGGCACGCCACATCGCCAAACTTAGTAGTGGTATTTTGATGTGAGTTTTAATTATACTCGCAAGTGCACGAATCGTTTGCAATATAGTGTGTGTGCAAGTGCGAGGTCGAATCCACAGGGAATTGCGTTGCGAAAATTAATTTCTATTTAAACTAATTCTATCTTAACCTAGTTCCAATTTTTTGGTATGTCGATGGAAAAATAATTAGCTAAAATAAAATAAAATAAAAATAATTAATAAAAAGCACTAAAGTTTTAGAATCCACCTCGCCAAATCAAAGCGCATATTTTTATGTTTGTTCATACATCCTATGCATAGGGGAGAGCAAAAACCAATGGACCCGCCCCAACCCTCATCCTCCGCCCTGCCCCTAAAAACACGGGTTTTAGTGTTTTTTTTACGGGTACGGATTGGATTTTAACCAACCCGTGTGGGGCGGGGCAGGGTGGGTTACGAGTTTAAGTTATTTTTTTTCCCCAGATCCCTGCCCAGCCCCTCGTGAATAAAGAAAATTAAAAATTCCTAACCCTAATACACTTAACCTCCTGCGCCGCACACCCCCCCCCCCCCCCTCTTCCTTCTTTTTTTCCTTTCTTTTCTTCCTACTTCCTAGCCCTGCACCCTTTCGCCTCTTCTTCTTCTTCTTCTTCACGATTTCCTACATCTAGTACCTTAACAAGTGCTTATATTCAATTTGAATGGGAAGTAATGATTACATTAACAACTACTATATACCCCAACTTGTTATGCTCAAGTTATTATCTATCAATATTCTTAGCAAATAAAGGTGCAAAATCTGATCTTTAATTATCCTCATTTTTTCCTTTTTTTTTTTTGTGATTTGTTTGAATATGACTTTTGTGATTTGTTTGAATCTGATTTTCTTGTTTGGTTCTTGAGAAAATCTAGCTTTGGTTTGGTTTCTCATGTTTCTATATAGATCTAGATATTAAACCCACCCCGCCCTGAACCCCCCACCCCTCATCACCCCGCACCGCACAGATTCTCCCTTTTTTGTGCAATTCAAGGGTGCAATTTTTTTCACAACCCACAGGGGTGCAGGGTGGGGCCAAAAAGGAGGGAAAACCACTCCTGCCCACCCCATGCTCACCCCTACCTATGCATGTTCTAATTTTCATAAAATTACCTATTGAAAAATTCAATGAATCCATCATTTCCACAAATCACAATGAATATCTAATTTAATTCAAAATCATCAAATGTATCCGTGTGATTAACAAATCACAATGGATATCCAAATTAAATCAAAAGATTCAATGTATCTGTTGGATGAAACACATTGAATATCTAGCGTTTACACATACATTAATCAAAACAATCAATTAAAAGAGTTTTAATCATTTAATTGAATTGAAATGAACATACATTCGGATTATACGAATCAAAACATGAAAACAGGAAATCTAAACAGTGGTGAGGCTTCATCTTCGACCTTTGTTGAAGACTTAGCCTCTCATAACTAAAAACAAAATACTAACTTTTATTGAGAACATAAAGAAACAAATTAAAATGACGAAGAAAGAAAGAAAAACAGAAACTAAATAACTTCAAATAAATTAAAGCGATAAATTAAAATGACGAAGAAAGAAGAATCGAAACTAAATAACTTTAAATAAATTAAAATGACGAAGAAAGAAAGAAGAACAGAAACTAAATAACTTTATATTGAAGGAAATATGAAAGAAGTATAAACTTACAAAAGAAGAAAACAAAACAAGAGCTAAAACAATGCTCTGAAGAAAATCGATTCCCTAAGTGGTGCCTAACATAGGGTATTTATAGCAGAAAATTAGGTTAAACCCAATTTTTACAAAATTGCACCTCTATCCCTCAAAACCCTAATAGGAGAAAATAATGTTAGGGCTTAGGGCTATATTTTCAAAATGGCACATCTACCCCACAAAAACCCTAATAGGAGAAAAGTGTGCTAGGGTATAGGGTGTCAGTAGCAGTCAGAGCATTGAAATTCGCGCATGCCACGTTAGCCTTGATAATCGCTCGAGCGGCTATATGGGTCGCCCGAGCAACTATCTTGGTCGCTTGAGCAACATTGCGCTCGAGCGATTATCTGGGTCGCTCGAGCGACATCGTGCTCGAGCACTTGTGCTCCAGGTGCTTGATTCTCCAAAGTTGCTGCCACGTCAGCCCTAACACTCGTGCTTTGAATGGCTCTAAAGACTTCTTCTCCTGCTTCTTTTCAAATCCCACAAAAATACTGCAATTCATCTCAAAGTCATGTAAAACACTGAAACACTAAAATTAACCAAGAAATCAAAAAATAACAAAGTTAAAAGTTTAACAAATACAAATTAAGGGGTCCAAATATACAACATTTGGCACTGATCATATTTCAAATGAACGACTACAGATGCATGTTCTCAAGCAATTGAACCACTATGCCTAACAACTAGTGTTGTAAATGAATTAGTCTGTTTGACAACTCGCTCGTATAAACTCAACTCGGATTCGGTTTGTTTAATAAATGAACTGACCGAGAACACAAAATTAGGCTCAACTATTAAATAATCTATACTCGTATAAACTTCCCTCGACTCATATTAGCTCGTATAACTTTATTTTTAGTATTTTTACAGTATTATTTTAATTTCGTAATTAGAACATCTTAAGTAAAGAGAAATTTTCCTCCTAACATAATAGATACAACTTGAATTATTGTTAAAATAAGTCAAGATATAGATATATGTCTTTGTGTGTACGTAATGAATTTATTTACATATTATATAACTCCCCAAATTTTAAGACATAAAACATAATGTCTTAAAATAGAATTTAAGACCTAATAATAAGGCAAAAGAATAATATGAATATTTATGAAAATAAATATTCATTAATTAAGTTTCAATTTAATAAAAATTCAAACGAACCTTAAACTTTGGAACTATGAAAACAAGGTCAAACGAACTCTGTTATAGTTGATTTAAAAACTAGAGAACTCTATTTAAAGTTCTCTAACTACCCTCCAAATTTCATAATTTTTGGACTCCGTTTAGGGTGCAAAAACACTCATGAAAAATATTACCCCTAATTTGGACGAAAAATATTACCCCTAAACAACAGTTATGATTCCACAAAGAATTAATTGGCTAACATACTCATGTCTTAGGCTTATGTGTCTAGACTTCCCATTGTATACTTTACTATAAGCTCTAGACATTGTAACTTCACTATCGCAATGCAAGAAAATGGCTGGCATAGGTTGTGGCCACAAATTTATGTCTAATAACATATTCATAAGCCATTCTGCCTATTTTAATGCCGCTACCAATGTTATAAACTCTGGTTCCATTGTGGAATGCGAAATACACGTATGCTTTTTTGATGCCCAAGAAATGACACCTCCACCAAGGGTAAATACCCAACCAAACGTAGACTTATTGTCACTTGTGCTAGTAATCCAACTAGCATCTGAATACATTTCTAGTATAACTGGAAACTTTGAATAAAACAGTCCTAAATTGATGGTTCTTTTCAGATACTCAAGGACTTTGTCAATTGCTTTCTAGTGATCTATACTAGGATAACTAGTGTATCTAGAAAGTATGCACACTGAAAAAGTAATATCTGGTCTAGTACAATGCATGACATACATCATGCTACCAATTTCACTAGCATATTCAAGCTGTGCTATTGCCCTTCCAGAATTTTCATTTAATTTTATATTAGAATCAAAAGGTGTATTTGCTTTTTTTATTCCAAGATATTTGAATTTAATAAGCACTTTCTCAATATAATGAGATTGACATAGTGCATAACCCCCACTATGTTTCTTTACTTTAATTCCTAAAATAGTATCTACTTCATTTAAATCTTTCATCTTAAACATTGAAGTAAGATACTTTTTAGTTTCACATACACCTTTCATATTGGCTCCAAAAATTAGCATGTCATCAACATAAAGGCAAACAATGACACCATAATCTTTTGTGAATTTTGAATAAATACACTTGTCAGCTCCATTATGTTTGAAACCATTAGATAAATAACAGTATCAAACTTTTCATGCTATTGTTTGGGTGCTTGTTTCAACTCATATAATGACTTGACTAATTTATAAACTTTCTTTTCATTTTTAGGTAGAACAAACCATTTTGATTAGGTTCTGAAACATATTTAGAATCATAGTTGAACTTATTTTCAATAAATTCAACATCCATTGATTCCACTATGACATTAGAGCTCAAGTCTAATAGTCTATATGCCTTAGAATTTTCAGCATAACCTACAAACACACTTTTGATAGCTCTTGGTCCTAATTTAGTTCTTTTTTTATCAGAAACTCTGTAAAAGGTTAAACACCCCCACACTCTAAGATAATCCAGGTTTGGTTTTCTGTCGTTCTATAACTCATATGGTGACACTTGCATTTTAATAGAAGACACTCTATTATGCACATGGCATGACATAAGTAGTGCCTTTCCCCATAAATTAAAATGCAACTTTGCACTTAAAATCATGAATTAACCATGTCTACAAGTGTCCTATTTTTCTTTTAGCCAAACCATTCTGTTGTGGTGTGTAAGGTGTAGACTTTTGGTGCACAATTCCATGTTCTTCACAGAAAGTAGAAAATTCATGTAGAAAGTATTCTCTACCTCTATTAGTTCTAAGAATTTTTATTTTCTTCTCTTTTTTATTTTCTACTTCATATTTGTAACGTTTGAACATGCTAAAGGCCTCATCTTTATTTTTCATTAAATACACATAAGTGTATCTAGAAAAATCATCTACAAATGTAATAAAATACCTTCTACATCCTCTAGTTAATATATCATTTAATTCACACATGTCATTATGTATGAGTTCTAAAATTTGTGAATTTCTACGAACTGTGGGAAATGGTTTTTTAGTCATTTTAACTTGAATACATATTTCACATATTTCATTATTATCATGCTTATAAGAAATTAAGCCCTGCTTAGACATATATTTCAAATATTTAAAATTCAAATATGCTAAACGACCATGCCATAAAGAAGATGACTCAACAATATAAGAAGAATTTGAAATAACTTTATTAATAATACTGAGTTTGAACAATCCATTACAAGAATAACCATTTCCTATAAACATCTCATTCTTAGACAATATTAAATTATCAGACTCAATAACTACTTTTATGCCTCTTTTACACAACAAACTGGCAGATACAAGGTTCATCTTAATTTCTGGGATATGTAAGACATTAGTTAAAATTAATTTCTTCTTAGAAGTAAATTGCATCTCTACAGTCCCTTTTCCATGACCCTTAGAAGAATTGTGGTTTCCCATCAGACCTTCTTCGCTATCAGTTGATGTGACATAGTTCTTGAACTGTACTTTCTCGTTGCACACATGCACGGTAGCACCAGAATCAAACCACCAATCAATACTATTTGAAGCCACAGCCATATGCACTTCTATAATTATGCCAATTTGCATATCAGTCACCATAGCGATAATTTCTTCAATTGTATTTGCTATGTTTGAACTTCTGCCATTTTCTTTCTTCTTGCTCTTTAAGAATATGCATTCATGAATATAATGGCCATTTTTTCCACAGTTAAAACATGATCTATACTTTTTATCTTTGTTAGGATCCTTATAGTTATTCTTCTTAAAGCTAGTTCCCTTCTTATTCACTTTAAGATAATTTTTTGTTCTACTACCTCTGTTGTGGACATTATTAACAATCGCATTAGACTCAAATTGGATATCATCACGAATTCGACTTTCTATTTCAATTCGCATATGTTTTCCAATTTGCTCTAATGTAAGATCTTCTGTCATATGTAAAAGCTTCTTCCTGTAATTATTCCAACTTGGTGGGACTTTTGCAATAACTGCTCCCACTTGAAATGACTTAGGTATATTAATAGAAAGATCACAGAGTTTATTGACCAAAACCTGCAATTCATGCATTTGGTCTAGAATGGACAAATTATCTACCATTTTAAATTCAAAGTACTTCAAAATCAAAAAATTATCTGTACCTTTTTTTTTTTTTTCTTTTTTTTTTTTTTTCTGTTTTGTACTTTGCTTCCAGTACATTTCGAATTTCCCGCGGTGACTCAATTGCAGTGAACAAATCATACAACCAATCAGAAAGAGTGTTTAGAATATGTCATCTGCAGACAAGTTCATCCTCTTCACGTTTCTTTCTCTCTGCCTTGATGACATCGGTATCTTTAGGAATTGATTCAGAAAGTGGGTTCAGGTTTGGATCGAGAACATAGAAAATCTTCAGTGTAGTGAGGAGAAACTTCATCTTATCTTGCCAACGAGTGAAATTGGTTCCATCGAACCTATCCAATTTCATAAAGTCTTGATTCATAACTTTGAAATCTGTTACGTCGGATCCTCCTTCCATTTTTAATATCATCTTAAAATTGTTAGAAATATAAGGTTTAAGAAGAAGAATCAAAACAAAAATACTGAAATTGTTACGAAAATATTATGTGGGAAAGAACAAAAATCTGAAACAAAAAGATAGCTTTGAGGCACGATGAATCACTATCTTTAAGACTATATTTTCCCCACTCTGAATGAGTTTGCTAATAGGTTGCTACCAAATCGCCTTCAGGATATAACAAAGCTATAAATTCTACATATAGCAATTCTGAAAAATTTCTACAATTTCACTTATGAATTTCTAAAATTGAGAATGAAAAACTGAATGATAAAATTAGTGGAGAAAGATTATATTTATAAATGTTGAAGGAGCACATATGAAAAGTCATAACTTTTCATTTCATGTAATTGACAGCAATTACGATATAAATATTACTATCGGTCTCATAATGCCCAATAGAGTGGTTGGCCTAATGGATGTGCGCCTTATTTCATCATCCAACGCATGATTTCAAATCCTCACAACCGCATTCTTGTAGCTGAAACATTTTAGCCAATAAATACATCAAAACCAACATTTTGCTAATCATAAGATTCGAACTCCTGCTCTTCAAGATAATAAAAAACCATTAAACCACTTAGCCACCAAATCACACTTACAATATTATAATCTAACAATAATATATAACAGATTGTGTTCGGAGAAAGTGATAGAAATAGGGAAGAATGACCATCTCCATCCCAGGAACTCTCTCTCACCGTGGGTAAACTCTCCCTTCTTTTCACTATTAGTTTGGCCTTGCAGAAAGAAGAAAAAACAAAATGAAAAGAATAAAGAAGTAGATGTACAAGAAAGAAAATGGAATACTCTAGAAAAAGGGTAAGAAATGAAAGATAAAAAAGTGAATGAAAAGGATAAGTGAAAGAACAAAGAAGAAGAAAAAGAAGGGAGACAATAGAAGTCTCCAGAGCTCCTTTATGTAAGCCTCCTCTCTTCCCTCTTTTTAGTCAACTAATCAGTAAAAGAACCCATCTTTTCGATCAACTAATAGGTAAAAGTAAAGAAATATAAAAGAACCCCTCTCACGGCATCTATCGATCCATCTATTTACTGTAAGACCGGAGATGGTAAAATACCCACGGCAATGATAAGACCGTATCATGTGTTAAAGTTTCACAGCATCTATCTATCCATCTATACTAATAAATAAATGGAACTGTACTTATAGAATTGTTAATGAGATGGTGCATAAGTATATATAACTGTCATCATATTGTTGCATAGTGTACTTTTAAATAGATTAGTATTTTATTATGTTATTGAAGGCTGTTGACTCACTTGACCACAGTATGGGATTGTGGTGCTAACCATAATCTCATGCAAGTTTATGCAGGTCAGGACAAAGGATGGAACTGGTAAGATTTTTATATTAATGTGTAATATTTTATATGTTGGATAAAACAATGGTTATTTATTATTATGTGCCGCATATGGCAGTGGAAAAAACCTCTTATAGGTGGCGGGCCCCAAGGGATGGATGACTCAAAGTAAATTGGGATGCGGCTTTGCATATTCAAACGAAGAAAATGGGCATTGGAGTAGTGGTCAGGAATGAAACAAGAGAGGTGAAAGTAGCATTAGCAAAATATCTTCCATTGGTAGATGACCCCACGGCTGTTGAAGCTATAGCAGCTTGGTTTGCAGTGAAATTATGTGTGGATTGTGGGTTTCAGCTGGTGGTGTTGGAGGGGGATTCTATGAATGTAGTCTCGGCAATTAACCAAGCCTCACCTAACTGGAGCTCCTATGGTCATTTGGTAGAAGATACAAAAGTGCTGGCTCAAAGTGTGCATCAGTTGGAAATAAACTATGCTAGCTGAGTTGTAAACTCTACAGCACATACCTTAGCCAAATGTGTTATTTTGCATTCTTTAGATGAATTGTGGATGGAGGGATGTCCTTCTTACATCCAGTCTATTGTACTTGCTGAGCAAGTTTCATCTTAATGATTTATGAGAATCTTTATTCAAAAAAAAAAAAAAAAGTGTATTTATTATATTAGAACATATGGTTCGTATTTGTATATAATGAAGTAATTCAATCAACTCTGAAGTGTTATGTTCCTAGTTGTTAAGAAAAATATATATTCCGCTGTCAATTCTTAACTCTGATGATGTCGTAATGTCACGTGGAAATTGAATTTTTCACCTATGCTTTTTTGTAAAAGGCGGGGGTGTTATATACTATAAAACATATATATAAACCCGATATTGGATTATTTAAGATTCAAGTTAATTTATTTAATTAACTCAAATGATAAAATCTTAATAATAATTAATTAACAAATCATTAGTATAGATTTACGAAAAAAAAAAAAAAAAAGAAGGGGGAAAATACACTTTACCCGCTCCCCCCGAAGTATGACCATTTTTTGCGTTGTAGCTTATAAAGTTTAAAAAGTGACATTCGACCCCCACAAACTACCAAATTGTGACAAGTTAACCCATCCGTTAAATTTTTTCATCTTTTTAGACAAAATACCAATCATGTGAGCCAGACTTGACTTTTAATCTCCTAAATTCTCAAAAATGCCCTTGGAGGAAAATACACTTCACCCCTTGAAGTATGACAACTTTTGCATTTTAGCCTCAAAAGTTCAAAAAGTGACTTTCGACCTCCATAACTACCGAACTGTGACAAGTTAGCTCATGTGTTAAGTCTTTCCGTCTTTTTGGATGAAATGTCAATTATGTGCGTCGCAAAAATGTCTTATAGGGTAAATTGTTTAAAAAAGAAAAAAAAAGAAAAAGAAAAAAAGAAAAGAGAAACAAAAAATCTAACAAACAAAATAAAAGAAAAAAAAATTAGGAGTGCCTCGACCACTCCCTATGTCCAGCTTGGGGGTGGTTGAACCATCCCCAAATGGTCAAATGGGGGTTGCCCAAGCCACCCCCCCAACTAGAAAACTACCCCATTTGGTCATTTGGGGGTGATCATCCCATGGGCTGTGGGGGTGGTTTGTCATTCTTGGTTCGGCCAAACTGGGTTTTTGAGTCACCCCTAAACCATTTAAGGGTGGTTTCTACCCCAATTTGACTATTTTGAGGTGGCTAAACCACCCCATGGGCTATGGAGGTAGTTCTTCATCCATAGTTCGCCCAAATGAGGGTGATTGAGCCACCCCCAAACCATTTAAGGGTGGTTTCAGTCATCCCCATTTGGGCGTTTTTGAAAGTTTAGGTAGTTAGAAGTTGCATGCGATGTACGCCATTGACAGATTGTTTAAAAAGACAAAATCTTAATTGAGGGGCTAATATGTCATAGCTTGGTAGTTTGTGCAAGTCGCATGTCACTTTTTTAACTTCGGAGGCTAAAATGAAAAAGTGGTCATATTTTGGGGGTAAGGCATGTATTTTTTCTAGTGGCATTTTTAGAATCTTATTTGGTTAAACATCACGCGTGCCGCACATTACTGACATTTCATCTAAAAAGACGAAAAAACTTAACAGATGAGCTAACTTGTCACAGTTTGGTAGTTTGTAGGCATCGAATGTTACTTTTTAAAATTTGGAAGTTAAAACGCAAAAGTGGTCATACTTTAGGGGAACAAAATGTATTTTTCCGAAAAAATAATCATGATATTTATTTTATATAAATAATAAATAAGTTAATTAAATAGCTCATGAACAAACTCAAATTCGTTAAAAACAAATAAACTAAACTTAAATAAAATATTTAACTCGATTATAAGTTCGAGCTCGGCCTCTAACCACGTTGGTTCCTTCGCATTAAATGAGGTAGACTGGGGAGATCATTTTAAACGCATGGGAGTCACCAAAAACACAGAGCTTTGGCAACACCCAAGCCCAATGTTTTATTTCTGAAACTCAAAACTGAGTTTGGTTACCTTTCCTCTGGTCAGTACTTCCCATAAGCTGAGAGATGATTTTACCATTTCTAGATCTCACAGGGGGGGAATGCACTGTCAAGATTTCTAATTAAAAATAAAATAAATAAAATAAAATCATATTTTGGTTCAGCACAAATACTAATCAAAGAATAGAACCAATACTTAATTAAAAAAAAAAAAGGAAAAGAAAAGAAAAGAAAAGAAAAAAAAGACAAAAGAAAAAAAGAAGAGGCCTGTATATGTATTTGTTGAAGCCAATAATGTGTGACGTCAATTTCAAATACTATTCAACTTGATGGGAAATAATAAAATAAGATTTTATCTCACTTTGGAAGCAAGAATAAAATAAGATTTTATCTCACTTTTTCAAAAACAAATCAAATTTTATTTCACTTTTTTTTTTTATTTCATTTATTTATTTATTTTAATTTTATTTCAGAAAGTCAAGCTATTAAAACATCTTTTTCAATTTTATTAGCCTTGAAATTTGCACTCTAAATTATTGTTGAATTCAGATTTCAAAAAATCAAACACCCAAACGTAAAAATTTTCATAAGGACAAATACCCTTATTTATTTATTTTTTTTTAAAAAAAGTCACCATGGCTGTAGAAGATCCATGGAGTAGCCATGCCTGA